>NC_056744.1:1606903033-1606905533 GCF_019279795.1 Protopterus annectens | reverse complement strand
GTTCAATCATGGGGATAGAGATAATAAAAGTGTAAAAAATAAGGGAATGGTGTAGAGGGGGAGCATGAAAGGCAATCATGGGGAAATGGAGGGTAGAAGTGTAAGGTAAGAGAATGGTGTAGCTGGTGAGCATGAAAGGGAATCATGGGGAAATGGAGGGTAGAAGTGTAAGGTAAGGGAATGGTGTAGCTGGGGAGCATGAAAGGCAATCATTGGGAAATGGAGATAGAAGTGTAAGGTAAGGGAATGGTGTAGCTAGGGAGCATGAAAGGCAATCATGGGGAAATGGAGGGTAGAATTGTAAGGTAAGGGAATGGTGTAGCTGGGGAGGATGAAAGGCAATCATGGGGAAATGGAGGGTATAAGTGTAAGGTAAGGGAATGGTGTAGAGGGGGAGCATGAAAGGCAATCGTGGGGAAATGGAGGGAATAAGTGTAAGGTAAGGGAATGGTGTAGCTGGGGAGCATGAAAGGGAATCATGGGGAAATGGAGGGTAGAATTGTAAGGTAAGGGAATGGTGCAGAGGGGGAGCATGAAAGGCAATCATGGGGAAATGGAGGGTAGAATTGTAAGGTAAGGGAATGGTGCAGAGGGGGAGCATGAAAGGCAATCATGGGGAAATGGAGGGTAGAATTGTAAGGTAAGGGAATGGTGTAGCTGGGGAGCATGAAAGGGAATCATGGGGAAATGGAGGGTATAAGTGTAAGGTAAGGGAATGGTGTAGCTGGGGAGGATGAAAGGCAATCATGGGGAAATGGAGGATATAAGTGTAAGGTAAGGGAATAGTGTAGAGGGGGAGCATGAAAGGCAATCGTGGGGAAATGGAGGGTATAAGTGTAAGGTAAGGGAATGGTGTAGCTGGGGAGCATGAAAGGGAATCATGGGGAAATGGAGGGTAGAATTGTAAGGTAAGGGAATGGTGTAGAGGGGGAGCATGAAAGGCAATCATTGGGAAATGGAGGTAGAAGTGTAAGGTATGGGAATGGTGTAGCTGGGGAGCATGAAAGGGAATCATGGGGAAATGGAGGGTAGAATTGTAAGGTAAGGGAATGGTGTAGGGGGGGAGCATGAAAGACAATCATTGGGAAATGGAGGTAGAAGTGTAAGGTAGGGGAATGGTGCAGCTGGGGAGCATGAAAGGAAATCATGGGGAAATGGAGGGTAGAATTGTAAGGTAAGGGAATGGTGTAGGCGGAGGTCATGAATGGCGAAGGAAAAGGAGACGATGGTCTGCCATGCTCTGCACTGTTACAAGGCTGGATACTAAAGCAGCCATTTACATGGGATGCTGATTGAGAAGGAGTTCAACACTACAGACAGACATGAAGAATGGGCAACAGCAGATAAGAACTGAGTGTATGCTGCTACCTGGATAAGGGGTATAAAGGAGGGACATGGTATGTATCATATGACTGCATAGCTCTTAGAGGATGTCATAAAGGACAGAGAAGGTTTGTGAGGGAAGGAACAGGTAACTGAAGTAGTGAACCTTGTGACATGATGGGATAGCATAGGAATTCTCATTGATCAGAACCAGAAATGGGATATTAATGAAGAAAAGGAGAAATGTAATAGTAGGGAGTCTCAATGTTTTGTTGGCAAACTGGAAAGTACTGACTCCAAGGGCACTGAAGGAGAAAATTAGAAGGCATTGATAGGCTGAGCTTTAGCAGATGGTAAGAGCATCTGCAAGTGTGTGTGTGTGTGTGTGTGTGTGTGTGTGTGTGTGTGCGCGCGCGCATCTGTGTCTGTGTGCTGCACTAGAACCTCATCACCAAAGAATGAATTGGAGAAATACAGATAAGTAGTAGTTGCCTAATAATGATCATGCATGGCGTGGTTTGACAATCATATACGATGTGGTTTATGAAGAATAGTGATTATATACAGTGTAATATATGGATAAAATGATCATGTACAGTGTGTGATGTATAGGAAAAATGAAAATGCACAATGTAGTTTATAGGTAAAAGTGATTGTAATGTGTTTTATGTGTAAGAGAGCAATTAAGCACAGTGTGGTTTATGGCTAATACTGATTTTGCAATATGTGATTTATAGGATATAGTGATCATATACACGTTTTATGGGTTCATATCTCAATACCAGACTGCTGATCCAGTGAACTAGTAATAACCTAGCCACAATACCACAAATTGTAGGCATCCTCTGACATTACTAATTAATATTTAACTTTGTTCCCTTTTTATGATAGCTTAGGGCAGACCCATGATGTATTTATGATTGCACATCCATTCCTCTAGGTCACACTTAAGAAAGTCCAAGAATTACTTTGCTTTACATACAAAGGAAGTCTACTCCATAAAAGAGGGATTCTCTGGGCTATATATCTATCTCACCAGCAGGTCCTGTTTATGTGTTGATGGAAGTTAAGATTTCTTGAGAAGGTGTTGATGGTGATATTAATTCTGCAGAGGTGCAGGAGGGCACATAGGATTGAATACATCAAGGTTCTGTGAGCTAGACAGAGGTCAGCTCCC
>NC_056744.1:1606733033-1606898033 GCF_019279795.1 Protopterus annectens | reverse complement strand
AACACCTAGACCTAGTACCTGGCTGAACAAACTGTTATAGTTTAAAAGAAAATAATGCAGTTAAAGTAAAATGCTGTAGGTGGACTGTACACTCTAAATTGGCCCTAGGCGTGAGTGCGGGCATATGTGTGCCTTCTCTGGAAGGCTGGATGCCAGGCTGGCAACTCGACACTATAAAACTCTACTGCCAATCATGAGCGGACAGGTGATCCGCTGTGACAATCCCTAACCGGGAAAAGCCGAAAGAAGAAGAATCTTACATCTTTCACACAGAGAAGTTTCCTCCTTATTTGTTTTTGGACACAGTATATTGACTTCAAGGGATACCACAGAGACTGTTTCATTTTTGACTTCAATAATATATTCAAACTTGCTGTTGTCACATAAATACGCTGCCCCACTGACATGATACCTGATAGTAAAAGGATAAAAAATGATTAAATGCTTTCTCCAGCTAAAGACATTAGTGTTACTGATAACACTGTCACTACAGTTTTCACAATCAGAGAAAACAGCAATTGGTTTCGAGTAAAGTGTGATCAAACAACAGCAAGGGTCAGTATCTTTTATCCATACTACCATCATTCATGCCAGTTATAGCTATACCTCATAATATCTGATTAATCAAATAAAAATTAAGAAAATGGCCACGATAATACATCTCGCCTTGTTTTAAATTTGCAATGGCTCTACAAAGCCAAATTAAGAAAAGGAGTAGTGTTTATCTGTGATCAAGCAACAGTTTTCACCCATCCACAGGGTCATACTGCTTCTACACACACACACACACACACACACACACACACACACACACACACACACACATACACACGATTCATGGTGACTTTATAGCTCTTTTTATGCTCTGGCACCCCCCCCCCCAGGTGAAGTTTAAGCCAGCACTATGTGCTTCTCAGCAGCCGGACATCTCAGATAACAGTCAGTGTGCAAGTGTGGTGCCAGTTTTAAGGATTCAGTACACTTATCTTAAAAAAAGAATGTAAAAACAAACTGCAGGCAGCTATAGAGAAAAAAAATTAACAATTTCTTAAGTACGCTGGTGATAGAGTGTGATTCTGGTATGAAAACAAATTGCAGTCTACAACTGTTTTCTTCTTCTTTTTCTTCTTCTTCTTATTTTTATTTTATAACAACAACAACAACTATTCATTTAAGAGAAACCTGGGACATTTCTTAATCACACTTCATAGTGGTAACAGGACATGGTATTTAAAAACATGACTATCCTTCTCAAACTTGGACAGGTGACAATCCTAATTGGAAAAGTGAAAACTGCTGCATTTTGGGAAAGTGTAATTAGGGAAGTCTGCAGAGAAAAAAGATCTGGAAGTGAACATCATACCTAAATTCAGTAACATAACATAACACAGTGTGAGCAGGCTATGGTGAAGACCAGTAAGATGCTGGAATGCATGGTGGTCATAGCTCTCAACCTCTTAGCAAAAGAAATCTGGACAAAGCCTAAACTAATGGGGGCACAAAGGCCTAAAAATAGGGCGAAAAGTTAAATATTGCTCTTACAAACTTAAAAAGGTTGCTAGAATGATAGGATTTGTGTTAGCATGCATTTTCTGAAGGTATGAAGTCTGAAACGTTTGTCTAGACTTATATAGGCCCTAGGGCTGATAGTCTAGTACTTACTTATGAAACTGAAATGTATGTCATTATTTAGTGACTTCAGTCCTCTGGGATTTGCCAGAAAACCACAATTTTTTTTGAGTAACAGACCAAAAAAATGAGGCAAAAATCTGGACATTCTGCGAAAATCTGGACAGTTGAGAGGTATGAAGGTGGGATGACACTCAAGGAAATAAATCATTCTTCCACTGTACAGGGTGGTTGCAAATGCATACCTGGGAGGCTGTTTATATTTGCTGTGCTCTTACAAAGATAAGGAAATCAGGCTGGTTACAAAACTACAGATAAGGATCATTAAGATGATTGGGAGGAGCCTAGAACTGAAGAACAGTTTATAAGTAATTACATGCTAATGACCCAAAAGGCATAGGGCAGGATTCACAAAGCCTCCGTGTAAGAGATACAAGGCTTACACGGAGGCTGCAGTTAAACGGTGTGATGTCAGCATGTCATGCATATGCATGAGGGCATGCTGAATGACACCTAAGGCTAACACGGTCCGTGGAAGACAGTAGGGGGCGTGTCCGTAGGCCGAGCCCTGCAAGCGGACACGCCCCCAGAAGAGTAAAAGTGCCCAAAGTAAACACCCACGACAGAGTCCATGGAAATGTGAATAAACACAACACAACACATGCCCCCACAGACTATGAACATAAAATATATAAATGAACGTTATATATTTTTTTTAAATCGTAAAGATGTTTGCCTGTGAGTGCACTCGTTTGCGCGGGTGTGCCCGTAGCTTAGCCACAGTTAGCAGTCAGTGGAAAAGCATATAAGAATTAAATATGAAAAGTAAACCAAAAAGCAATAGCGTAGTGGTAGAGACGTTGGCTAAAGAGCAGGCAGTCATGGTTCGCGTCTCCACAACATCAATATTTATCTTTAGTAAAATAAGCACAAAACAAGTCCCTGACAAACATGTACACATATAAAATTATATTTTATGTAAAATGTAATGAAATAGGCCATTTATTTTGAAGAAATGTGAGATAAAATAATAAAAAATGCCAGATGTGCCTATAGCTGATCTACAGTTTAACAAGGTGAGTGCATCTGCCCGTAGGTGAGCAATGGTTTAACAGGTATAAAATGAGTGCCCGTAGGTGAGCAGTGGTTTAACACGCTGAAACTGTGTGCCCCTAGCTGAGCTGAGCATAATATGCGTGCTGACAGCCAAATGAAGCGTAAACCAGCGTAACCCGTTTGCGAGGAGCTGCGCACCGCGCCAACAAGCAAACCGACGGGCAACGTTGAGCAAGCTGTAACAAAACTGCATTTACACAGACACACCCCCTAGCCTGTCTAGACAGTCATAAAATATAAAAAGTAGTGGCCAGGTTTGAACCCAGGATACCATGCACCATAGTCAAGGTACTGAACCACTAAGCCATGACAGCTGTACTTAGAAATGCAGTAATAGCAAATATATATGAATGAATAGAAAGTGGAGCATGACAAAGCAGGTTTTGTGAAGTTGATACAATTCCAAAATGGCCAATCACAGATAAGTGCGGGAAAAATGGCATATATAAGCCCCATAGGCGGGAATACACAGCATAAACGATTGTAGAACTAACTTGCAGCCAGAATGTCAGGAGTAGGTGAGGGTAGTTGCTTTCGAGCACAGAGGTGGGGCATTGAGGAGTCCAGATACATGGTCTGGCTCCTAGTCCACAATCATGAGGCCCAACTCATGCAGGGCCAGGTCCTGTGGGGAGCATATAGGGCTGAGGCGTGGGACCGGTTGGCTCATGATCTCACCAGTGCCACAGGGATTCCAAGGACTGGTGAGCAGGTCCGTCACCACCATGCGGACCTGAAGAGATGGAAGCAGGACCAATTGAACCTTTGGATCCAGGAGGCCCGGCAAATGCCCAACACCCCACTACTGAGTAAGTTACATTTAATTATGTATATAAGAAATTAAACTAGCTGATATTATGGAGATGTGCATTCCAGTATTACTTCATTTATATTACAGCTGCAGGTGTCCGTTCTGCGAACCGCAGAGCCTATGGCGATAGGCTGGTGCAGTTGCGCCACCAGGCAGGTCAGTAATCCACTCCCAGTAACTGTAAAGAAATATAAAAGTATGACAGTTAGCAAAAGAGTGCAGTGTAGTCACTAAGTAATAAAATGTGCAAGTAACAGTGTAAGAGTGTTTGCAAGTATTGCTTGAATACAAAAGTGTGTTGCAGTCTGTAATCCAAACAGAAAAATGAAAATGTCTGAAATAAAGTCTGAAATAAAGATGCCCCACCTGTAATATAATAGTACACAACCTGCAGCAGGCTGAAAAGTACAGCTGCAGAAGATGAGCAAATCACATGTGTGAAATATATCCCTGATGAAATACTGAAACATGACAGAAGTAAGACTGCTGGAAAGGATTGTAATAACTACAGTTAAAACATGTCAATAAAGCCTAGAAGTAAGTACCATCCTGAATAGTAAAATGAAAACAAGTGAGAGAGTGTGAGAAAGAGTTATGAATCCACCAATAAAGTAGTAATAACCCCTGAATAAAGTATACTGCAGTCAGTACAGAATGAAATGAATGTGACAAGTAGAACCAAACTGCGAAATGTTTTCAAAGGGTTGCTGCAGCTGGAATGTGTATCCCAAAATCCGGATATGTTGCTCTCAGTCTGCAATATGCAGATAGTATGATTGTCTGAAATACCAAACATCCACAGTTGTCTATAGCTATATAAAGCAAATGTAGCAGGATGATGTAGCTGAACAAAGCCAGATATGAATGTGTATAAATAACAATAAAATGTATATTGATGTAGCAGTAACAGTCCTATCACCAAATTGAAGTAGTTATCATATAGGAAACTGTAGTTAGAGCAGTAGTGTGTATATATCTGCAACTATTAGAAATGTACAGCATATGTATTGGTATTCAAAGGTGTTAATAATATTTACTTCACCCCACCCTGTAACCACATATAATCCATTCCACGTGAAATTGGTATGTGCAATCACAATTAACACCCCTGGACATTTGTCCTGTTGGGTCATAAATATTTGCATGTACGTTGATGCATCTGCCCTGTTCATACATCCAAACCTGATGGCCTGTTGCCATCAATCAACCCTGCATGTTGTTGGACTGTGTATTGCTGTTCAAATTATGCATGTGTTATGCTCGCTGTTCAATGGTGTGAATATCTGGGTGTTTGGTTAATGGGAATACTAATGCATGCTGTTACAACTAATTGCGAATGGTATTGTATGTTACTAACCCAAACTGTCATGACATAATGCAAAACATAGGACGACAGGGAAGGCGGGTTCCAGCGGACCCACTTCTCCCACCTCAGCTGACGAGTGCACCTGGCACTAGTGCCCAGTCTGGACCCTCCTCCGGTGGCCCTGTGCCACCTGCGGGTGGAAGCTCTGCAGGAGATGGGGCCTGTCCCCCCTCTGCAAGTGTGGCTGGAGGAGAACCACCACTCACCCTCCGTAGCGTCTGGACTGTGGTGCGTAGGGAGATCCGGGACTCTGTTCTTGGGCCCCTAGGCCAGCTTGAGGCACAGGTGGCACAACTTACGGGCATGCCTGTTGCCCGGCCTACACAGCCCCCAGCACAGCCCCATCCTGGGCAGTGAAGGAACAGTGGCAACTGCCCATGGGTGGGGATATCAGTTCCACTGTTGCCATCTGTGGGCTCATGGGCTCTGGATATCCAAACATCCGTCCCCGTCAATTGTGTAACCCCCCCCACACATGTCATACACTGCCCCTGTATGTGTCTTGTTTGTCTTGTCTGTTGACCTACCCAACCTACCTCCCCAGCTATACCGACTTCCTTCACCTGACATACCACTCTCACCTGAAAAACAAAAAAAAAAAAAAAGGGCACTCTGTACCCACAAAAAAATTACGCCCCATACATAGCTGCCCATTCCGCACACATGTCTGCTGGACATGGAAACTATCAATTACAATTGGCTGTACAACAAGTATTATTGTTGTCCTGACACCTCTCTCAGGGGTGGAAGGTTTCAAATGTCACACCAAATTACATACATATGCACAGCTGTTGCTGATGAAGAAATGGGCAGCTATGGGCCTTACCTACAACACTCCTGCAAAACCCAAGCTTGTTTCCCTACTGTCTTACCCTCTTTGTGATCCCTTTTTCACCACTTTCCTGTCTCCCCATTTTCATTTCTTTCAAAGAAAATAGCGCAGGTGTGCGCCAGAGTAAGCACTGTTAAGCGGTTGTAAGCCGGTGTGTGCGGAGCTGAACGCCAGTGTGCATGCGGGAGCTCTGCGCAAACCAGCGCTAACCTGGTTACAGCTGCTTAAAAGTGCCTTAATCACTCTGATTGACAGGTCCTGTAGTCATTTCAAAAGCAAAATAAAATCCCACTGTCATTCCTGAACTCAGGACCTTGGAAACAGTAGTTTGCATGACCTACCACTAAGCCATGACTGTTATACAAGAACACTGTGCTAAAATAAATATATCATGTAATAGTAGGAATGAATGTAAAGGGACTATAGGATGTGTAGTACACAAAGCATGTCATTTATACTTACTGTCAAAACTAGTGGATTTCCATAATAGTAGTGTGTGAACAGAAACAGCCATGCTAGTTGGTAGCTAGTAGGTAATAATGTCAGTTAATGTACATATATAAATGTATGTATATTTACATATATATATATATATATATATATATATATATATATATATATATATATGTATAGTTGTAGGTGTCAGTGTGCATACACACTTACTACAGGAAGCAGGAGAGAGGAATGGAGAAATGTGAATCTACAACACAGCCTGAATCATGAGAGAGATACTAACCTTTACACTCACAGAACAGTGTCCACAGCATACCAGCATGGTCCCGCCTTACAATCTGAAAGGGCAACGCCTATCTCACATACCCTTTTATAGCACTGTCCTGAAATCACAGTGAGAACTGCAATCAGTACACAACTGGCTGCATGCAATTAGCAAATGCTGGCTTACAATTGGTGCAGAGGCCATCACATGGACTTATGCAGATACCTACAAAAGCATCCTGTACTCACACTCCACACATGCAATACTTTCATTGCACTGTCTGGAGGCAGACAGAGAGAGAGAGAGAGAGAGAGAGAAAGAAAAAAAAATAAGAACACAAATAACAACACACGGTACACAAACTAAGTTGAAGCTGTCAGCAGTGTCAGTACCAAGCTGGCCAGCAGCAGCAGGAAGCTGTAGTAGCGGTAACGCAACCAGCTGCGACAAACACAGGTAATGTAAAGTAACAAGTTAATAGTCTACATACTGTGAACCCTCCATATGTGTCATAGGTCTGTATCTATAGGTATGTCCATGTGATATGTTGTGTGCACGTAGTTCCACCCAAAGGGGATGACTATACATTACATGTCATTCAGTGTTAGGCCATGATCCTGGCACCAGTTTTCTGTTTCAGTGAGGCCTGTCTGTAGGATGTGTGTGTCAGCTGGTGTAACGACTATGACGCTTAGTTTGCAGTCATCTGGGAACTTTGTCATCCACAACCCGCACATGTTTGCTTTTACATCTGAGAAATAAATGCCAAACAAGAGGGGTCCTAGGACAGAGGCCTGTGGGATACCACATGTGACTGGCATTGAGTCTGACATGGCTCCTGCAATATCGATATTATGGATTCTGTATGTCAACCAGTGTGCAACCCATCATGTGACATATGTAGTAATATGTAAGCTAATGAGCTTGTCTATGATGCCTGAGAGGAGTACTGTGTTGAAGGCCTTAGGCAAGTCCAGGTAGGCTGTATGGATTGCGTTGCCCTCATCAGTGGCTGTAGTGACTGTTTTGAAAGGTCAACCAGGTTCAAAAGGCAGGATCAGCCCATCACAAAGGCAAACTGGCTGGGAACAAGTGTCTGCAGGTACCCAATATCGCTGTATATGCATCCCATACTGAATCATTCCATAGCTTTGCAGACCAGGCTGGTTAAGCTTATGGTGTGGTAGTTCCCAGGGTCAGTAGAGGTGCCTCCTTAGTGGAGTGGGACCACTGTTGCTGTATGCCAGTGTTCAGGTACATATCCCGTAGTACGGCCAAGGTTAAATATCAGTCTTATATGCGGTTGTATGTCCTCTTGGAGTTCACGTAGCACACATCCAGGGATACCATCAGGTCATATTGATGCTGTGTGTTCTGCTTTGCTGAGGGCGGCCCTCACCTGGACATGTGAGATGATAGGGAGGTTACATTCAGCTGTGATAAGTATTTCTAAGTGTGAGGGAGAAGGAGGGGGGATACGTGCACCGAACCTGTCTGCAAGAATGTTGCCAATATCTGTGTGTTCGGTGAATGTTAAGTAGGTGTGTAGTAACTCAGAGCATATCTGAGGCATTTGGTCCATATGTGTAACATAACTGAAGAAGGCCTTGTGGTTATCTATAGTGTTCGTGGCCATTTCCCTCCCAGAGTAGGCCGTGGATGTTGTTACGAGAGACCGTAGCTTATTACCAGTGCTGACTACAGATGCCTTCCCTTAATGTGAATCTGCTCAGTCCTGCAGTAGCCTCCTTCTGTCATTATACAATCTGCCTTTGGTTGGGGTCCACCAGACAGGATGCCTAACCTTTGTGCATAGGGTCTGGGTTAGAAATGTGTGTGCATGTCCCATGCATTCTTTGGGATGTCCGTGGGAAGCATTCGCAAAGGGGTCAGCAGTGTGGGTTGTGGCTTCCACTGGCCCAGTGGGCTGCATGGATACCATGTCAGTCCTAACAAGTGAATAACTGTCTAATCACATACATATCAAAGTAGTCTACTGTGCTGGTGGTGGTGGTGGTGGGATATGTATATCCAGGCCGAGTAACTTGTGTCCAGATCACACTAGTGGATGGCGTGCCACATACAGTACCTTGGTATGAACCCCCAGAGTGAGGTTGTGCATTGGACCCGTCGCAGTGTGCTGACCGATGGGACATGCTACTATGTTGTATGGAATGTGGCAGGTATTGTTGCACAGGTGTTGGCTGAGCACTGATATCTGGCCATGTACTTGTGTATCCACCAAGAGACACACACATGCTACATATGGGAGTAGTAGTATATCACTACAGTTGAGTATCATGTATAGTATGTGTGCCATATATTGCTGACATAGTCTGCTGATATCCTGTTTGTGTTCTCTTCCAGGGACATGGAGCATCAGCGTAATCCTGCCTTCTCTGCAGCAGAAGATGAGGAGATACACCAGAGCCTGGTGCGGGATTATGACATACTGTTTTCCCGCACCAGCCAGAATCAGCAGGAGAGGGCTGCACTGTGGCAAGACCTTGTCCGTAGGGTAAATGACATTGGCATGCATAATAGGACATATGAGCAGGTATGACATCACAGTGATTTCATCATAAATGTCCGTCAGCGTGCATCGGATATCCACAGGCAACAGGTCACCACATGAGGTGAGATGGCCACACATTCCCCCCTCACCAGACTGGAGGGGCTACTCCTAAGTGTTGTGGCTCCAGCCCCGGAACATCAACAGCAACACACCTGCATCATGATGGAGGCTGGATCCACACAGCAACACGACATGGAGCGTGCAGGTAATATGCCATATGTACACTTGACTGTTCTGTACACTGTTAGTTTATGGATGTGTAAGGTGTGTCCATGGTATGTAGCTGTCAACATAGTATGTAATTGTGCAGGTGTGATATTGCCAATATCAGCAGCTGACGTGTGAAAGGCAACTGGTGTACTACTGCACTGTATCATATGCAGTATCAATGGCACAGTTGTGCCCACTGACATTAATCTCCTCATTTCTGCAGGTCCCTCTGGTGTTACAGCAAGGCAGCCCATCCATGCTGGTGAGTGTGTTTTAACAATACCTATAATAGTCCTGATAGTGCTAGTAATACTAGTGTAACTCAGTAGTGCTCTGTGTGTATACTGCGGGGTGTGCATGTGTGCGTGTGTGCCTGTGTCCACGTGTGCATGTGTGCATGTGTGCCTGTGTCCACGTGTGCATGTGTGCATGCGTGCCTGTGTCCACGTGTGCATGTGTGCCTATGTCCACGTGTGCATGTGTGCATGTGTGCATGTGTGCCTGTGTCCACGTGTGCATGTGTGCATGTGTCCACGTGTGCATGTGTCCACGCAGCGTGTGCATGTGCCTGTGTCCACGTGTGCATGTGTGCATGTGTGCATGTGTGCCTGTGTCCATGTGTGCATGTGTGCATGTGTGCATGTGTGCCTGTGTCCATGTGTGCATGTGTGCATGTGTGCATGTGTCCACGTGTGCATGTGTGCATGTGTGCATAAGTGCATCACTGGTAACATTGTGTAGACATTGTAAACTGTGTTTCCTGTCTTCCTCCCACAGGTTCTGGTGCTGCTCTGGTGTCCTGCAGCAGGGAACCTGAATCTGGTGCCACAGGTACTGATAATGATGATATCTGTGTAATGGCACAGGACGGTGTGTCAGGGTCTGTCATTGGTCAGCCAATTGACAGTACACAGCTGTCAACCCCATCATTGCGCACAGTCATCCTGCCAGTACATCCTATGTCGTCATTGTCCCTAGGTGATGGACAGGATACAGTGGGCATTGACCAGGGTAATGTGGTATCTGTGGCACATGCTTCCCCACACAGCAGCCATGGGCAGGGTCCTGCGATGGTACCACACAGACAGTTGCCCATGGGTTCTCGTGGGAGCATCCGTGGGCGTACTGCCTCTGGCAGATGTGCCCAAAGAGGTCTGTCAACCTCAGCTATGTTTTGGGCTGTCATGCAGGCACAGTCGCTTATGGAAAGGTACACCAGACAGGGTCTGAAGGAGCTGAAAGCATGTCGCACAGCCATGACTGACAGTATGCGTGACATCGCGGATGCTATCTGTAATTTCACCGATGTCATAGACAGACGTTGTGGGGACATATTACAGCAGTTCCACAACCACATGTCCATGAGCCAGGGCAATGGTGGACGATTGCGGAGTCGACGTGGCCATATGCCAGCAACAGCAGCAGCTGGCAGTTGGCGTGGACGACAACAGGCCCGCGGACACCCACATAGTGCCAGCAGCAGCCCCAGCAATGCTGGGTCTGTGCTGTCATTGGAACGCCCCAGGAGACCACGTGCACATGGCTCTGGACAGTCCCAACAGGGACCATTGTCCAGTCAACACACTCCCGCTTCTGATGACAGTACCCAGACTGGCTTAGTACTGGATACAGTCCGTAGCACCCCTGCCAGGCACAGGTACTGTGTCCGTGCCCACAGACACTGATCTGTATGACCTGCCAGGTGCAGTCTGTGGCTGTCCACAAACTCCTGTATATGGCAGCCATGAGGTGGAACTGTGTGCGTGCATACACACATGCGAAATGTTAACACTTAGGGCTACCACATACATGCACACACTGCACCAACAGTGCCCCACCCTGTACTGCTGTCCCTCACCAACACACATACACACACATGTCAATTGGTGGTATCAGTGGCAGACTCAGGCATACCTAATTCACACCCTGTGCATATGATGAAACTGTGCCACCTTCTGCAATCTCCAACATCAGTGCAGGAACAAGTAAACACGTTGCTGATGCACAGGGTGACTACATAGAAGTGTATTAGTAGTATCATGTTGGTAACAGTACAGTGTGCTGATATGACTGTGCGTATATCCCAGCATGCCTGATGCAGTAACTGTATGACTGTCCTGAATTGTTATCTACACCCATAGTAAGTACCATAGTGTAACAGCTGCACATTATTGCATACCAGTGGTAAGGATGTCAACAGATAGCCACATACATAGGTAGCACAGGGGGGAAGCTAATGCAAGTAGTGATATGCAATGATGGACATGTACAGTAATGGTGGCAAGTTGCCCACAACGACTATGCAATGTGGATGTTTGCGCATGTTGATATGTGTGCAGTACCAATGTAATACAAATTACAATTAACTATGACATAATATCAGTTCTACCATGGACATCTGAGCTGTGCATTCCTGGGTACATGTTGATAGTGCCTGCATATTTGCACTGTTACCTACTGTTAGTGTTACCCCTTCTTTGTTGTACAATGGACTACTTCCAGCCCTGCTTACTGTAGCTTTGTTTGCATGCATGTTCGCTTGGGGTTCCCTGGAACACTGCTTCCACCTGCAATGCAGAGTTACAGTGCTTCTGTGGACTCCTAGTGACATCTGCATAGCGTACTATACGTATGTCAAGTTTCCACATGACAGAACGTCACTGCCTGTCCTGTTCGCATGTACGTTGCCTGTGACACATTGCACATGACTTACCTGGCATTTACCCATGTGTGCAGTCATATATGCCAGTGCTATGAAATCAGTAGCAGTACACCCACACATACACACCTTCAGTATGTTGTTCCCCATTGGCCCTATGTGTTGGTAATCACCATGGCAATCACACTGCTATGGTAGCATGTGCAAAGGTCACCTGTGAATCACCTCTATGGTCCAGTTGTGGTTTATGTGAGTCATATGTGGCAATGTCACAGCTACCACATGTATGCAGTCAAACCTCTCCCCTGGCCAGGAACGTACAACACATGTGTGGGATGCCACCACATAGCCAATCTGGGGACTGAGCACTCTGAACCCAGTACTGCCATACCCTGTCAGGTGGCATGACACACTACAGTGACTACAATATCAGTCTGACATAGACCCGCACTGACAGCAATCTGAACACACTGGGGCATACTTGGAGACTCAGAATAGCATCCTGCCTGAGCATCACACACCTCCGCAGCTGGCACACAGGCATACATTACTTCGGAACAGAGCACATGCCACACATGGCACACACATCCCATGTGCCACACACTCACAGCCTGTAGGGCTACACAACACACCTGCTACAGATGTGTCAGGTACCTCTCTTGGCCGCTGCAGTGGGGTCCCGCTCAACAGGCTGTACATGGTGAAGGTCACAGTGATATGCCTGTGGGGCACTATGGTCCACCACAAAACACATGCATACAGGTCAGTCAGAGGCATGGACACATATGACTCAGTCATTGACCATGCCACTATGGATGACCTGAGACATATCTCCCTGGACTACATGATAGGGAACATAGAAGGGATCTCTCAGCATGTGGCACGGGCCAGTATGAGCCTGATCTTGGTTGCCATCATACCCTCACCAGGTATGCTACCACAATATGTAGGAAGGGTGTTCTATGTCTACATTCTGCTCAATCTCCAATGTCATTCATAGGGTATCTACTGGCTGTCAACATGTGCTTACATGCTAGGGAAGCCACAATGTTTTGCGAGGGGCAGCTTGCACGTGACACCCATGGGCCATTGTATATTGGCGAAGCCCCTTGATACACACATAGTGCCTTTTGCTGCAAGGCACGGATTACATAGCCACCTCCGTGGGTATCACACAGGATAGGACACTAACAGTGATGCTACACAACACCAGCAGTGTACACCGCAAGATGCATGCACTGGACACTGTCCTCAGCACGGTGAACTGCAATATCTGTGCAGTACCAGATTCCTGATTCATGGCTCACAGGTGCAACCCATCACTGCCAGGTTATACCTCATACCATGCCTGTCGTCCCCTACACATGTAACACACATGGACAGGGGGGTGGTATCCCAAGGCACCACAGATACACACACCTCCAGGTTGTTGGCACAGCACAAAGCATCAGGGCCTATCCATGAGCAGCTAACAGTGTGTTGGACTGCCTTCTGGTTCATAGCCTGGCACACACAACCCTCCCATACACAGGAAACCCACCTATCCTCCCTAACAACACTGGCAATATGACAGTCTCAGGAAATGTCTTTATATGGCTGGACTGCATCCAGCCAAACATTGTGCGTGAGCATTACTGCAGCTACAACACACTAGCTGAAAGGTTCCCAGCATGTGGTCACTGAATTGCAGTGGAATAACATGTTACCACTCCCACAACAGGTGGGAACATGCAGCACCTGTTCATCGACTACATGTAGACTATATGGCCCAGACCAGATGTCTATCCCCTGCTGTAGGTATTATACCATATACAACCCACACTGTATAGACACATACCGCGTGCAGCCCCTGCACAGTAAGACACAGTCATATTGTTATGCATTGCGAATACCATTTATCCACTTGAGGCACGTGTCAGACATGGTAACTACTGCAGGTCACAGGTATTTATGTGTATGTGTCACACACATACATCATGTGTGCATTGCCATTGCTGGTTTAGGCAATGGCATGCATTGTTATGCACAACAACCCACACAAGGTCATATTGTGTGACACAACCACACGTGGCAGTTGTGGGTTTCCAAAACATACCTATCTGTGCTCTGACAATGGTAATAGACCCAGTAGCGGAGCGCACTATTGGCATTACTGGCCAAGTAGCCCTGTTTGGCTGTACTGATAGTGTGGTGACATCCCCTGTGTTTACTGGGGGAATATGCAGCATCTGGTGTATTGTAGTAGTTGCCAAAAGGATCTGTTTTCTCACACTTGCAATTACACACACCTTACTACCCCCCCCAACACACACACACACACTTGCAGGATTCATACCCCTACCTAACTATGTCACAACACGTGAGAGAGATGCATTAGCGAAGCGCACTATTCGGATTACTAGGAGGTTCCTCTTCTCCGGCTGATAGGGTGCTGACATCATCAGTGTTTGGAAAGGAGAATGTGCATCATGTAGTGTGATCTCCTGATTGCCAAAAATCACATGTCTTTCATACAGAATTACAAACACACAAACTCCCCACATCCAAACACACACACTTGCCCTTTGCAGGTTTCAAACTCCTACCTAACTATGTTATGACACTTGAGAGAGACGCGTTAGCAGAATGCACTATTCGGATTACTGGGAGGTGTCTTTTCTCCAGCTGTACTTATAGGGTGCTGACATCATCAGTGTTTGGAAAGGGTACTGTGCATCATGTAGTGTGATCTCCTGATTGACAAAAAGCACATGTCTTTCATACAGAATTGCACACACACAAACTCCCTTCATCTAAACACCCACACTTGCAAGTTTCAAACTCCTACCTAACTATGTTAAGACACTTGAGAAAGACACATTAGCAGAGTGCGCTACTCGAATTAGTGGGAGGTTTCCCTTCTCCTGCTGTACTTAGGGTGCTGACATCATCAGTGCTTAGATAGGGGAATGTGCATCCTGTAGAGTGTTTTCCCAGTTGCCGAAAGGGACATTTCCCTCACACAGACTTGCACACACATTAACCCCCCTCCGTACACACTGGGCAGTTACAGGATTCAAACCCCTACCTAAACTATGTTATGACACTTGTGACAGACGCATTAGCAGAGCACGCTATTCACATTACTGGGAGGTTTCTCTTCTCCTGCTGTAATTATAGGGTGCTGACATCATCAGTGCTTAGAAAGGGGAATGTGCATCCTGTAGAGTGTTTTCCCAGTTGCCAAAAGGGACACTTCCCTCACACACACTAACCCCCCTCCACACACACTGGATTGCAGGATTTAAACCCCTATCTAACTATGTTATGACACTCGTGACAGACGCATTAGCAGAGTGCACTATTCGCATTACTGGAAGGTTTCCCTTCTCCTGCTGTACTTATAGGGTGCTGACATCATCAGTGCTTAGAAAGGGGAATGTGCATCCTGTAGAGTGTTTTCCCAGTTGCCAAAAGGGACACTTCCCTCACACAGACTTGCACACACATCAACCCCGCTCACCCACACACACACTGAGCATTTGCATGGTTCAAACCCCTACCTAACTATATTATGGCACTTGAGGGAGACGCATTAGCAGAGCGCGCTATCCGAATTATTGGGCATCTGTTCTGCACCTGCAGTATTTATAGGGTGCTGACATCTTTATTTCTACAGAGGTATGTTCATCTAGTACTACCTGTCAGGTGGGGGATAGCATATATATGCATTTGCAGCCACCTACTTTAGGGTCAGGTATGCATATCGCACTGGCAGGTTATGTTCTATACCGTGCTTCGTGACCACAGGACCTGTAACACACAACACAACCAGTCCTGACCACCCCTCCCACATCCAGGACACACACTTTGCTTCCCTGGGAACAGTGCCGGGATATGCAGGTGTTCACATACACCATTCCAGTTGTTAACATCAGGTACAGGCATATTGTGCGTGGGAACTACTCAGGCCTCTTCAACTTTACCCTACAGCCACTACAATTTGTGGGTCCATGCGCTATGGCAGAACCACTCACCACAGCCACATGGGGGAATACATATTGCACCTGTCCATCTGCAACATGGGTACTCACTGTTCCACACCAGAGGTAGACCACCATTGTTGATATCTGACCATACCCACCTTTCCCTGGACATCCATATCCCATCCCCACCCCCAGGCAAGGTTGTCACTGCAAACAAACTGTATTTAGCACAAGCAGACTCTACACTTGTGAAGACTGGGGTGGACGACTTCAAAGGACCCATGCTGGGGGACTATACTGGCCACTCTGCATAATCCTTGACAGTTGCATTCTATGAGCATGTGTAAGGTTTGCATTGATCATGCTATCCCACATATACCCATGACTGCTCCACAACAAGACACCTGTCAGGTGTACACCAGCCATATATGAGCCATCCAACACACGGAGTGAGCTAATACATTGCAGAGCTGTAGCCCACAGAGGGAGGACATCTGTGAACAGTACCGGCACGACACATCAATCCCACATAATTATCACAACACAGTGTTGACAGTGAAATTGTCCAGACAATGCAGATAGGGCTCCCCTCAGTCTGTTATTGATGCCCACTTACCGTTAGAGGTCCTCAGCAACCCTCTTCCAGCACACACCAACAACATGGATGTGGCTTAGCACATTCAAACCCTGGGATCTCCACTGTGCCCCTGCTTGACAGAGGCACAGCTCACTAGCCTCACACGTTGCCTTATGTGACCTACTTTACAGTGGCACAGCAGCCTACTGTACTGGGGATGCAGATGCCAAGCACACTCTGGCTAAGCTGTCATTCCCTAGGGCAAACAGCCTAGTATTGACCTCTACACCCATATGTTTAATTGTCAGATGCACAATATTTGTTGCTGTTAGACTGTTTGCAGGTCTTTATTGCCATAGCATTCCCTGTTCCTATGAACAACTTGTGTATCTGTGGAAGATGTTTGAATATGAGGGCGATCCACTATATCACTTATGTCTCTGTAGTCATTTACTGTGTGCACTGGGCAGATTGCTGTGTTGTGGTTGGTTCCTGGAATGACACGTACAAATACCAGATATGTGTGGGCAACTGCTAAACGGAGATATGGCCTAAGTGTGTGAGCATGCTCAGTTCAGCCTTTCCATGGCATGTTGTCTGACATATGCCTCATTTATCAAAGTGTGCGAGCATGCCCAGCGTGAGCTTTCCATATGTTGAACTCTGCAGTCCATCACATATTTGGGTGTGTGTGAACTTCAACAATATCTCACGTTTATGGTTGTGTGTTGGGTGTCATGTTGTGTACTTACTGGCCAACTGCTTCATGTCTGCCACAACAGGGATTATACTGTGCCTGCAGGGATTGCATGGGATACTTTGCATACAGTTGTCAACATCCTTTCATAATGACCTAACACTATAGTACCGTATAGTGTACTGGTTCAGAACTTTCACTGTGGTGGACAGTATCCTGGGCTTTAGTCCTATCACTGCTTGACATCTTCATAGTGAGCACAACAGACTGTGTAGGGGCCAGTTTTGCACATATGACCATGTTGCATTATGTTCAGATATGGACTACCTACACCAGGCTTGTCCAACATTGGTAGTGTATTCCACAACATAGGTGGACATTGGCAAACACTAGTGATGTTCCCTAGGCCATTTCTGATGCTAGTCACAGAGTGTGTTTGTCCTTCGACCCACATTGTAACTGGAGTTTGCCATGACATATGTCATGGTTAGTATACTGTGCCTCTGTCTACCTCTGACATAACAGTGATACCCAGGGTTAACCTACCATCTCCCATCCACTCATCAGGATTCCTCTTGAGGGGTGTCGATAGGTGACTCTCTGGCTAACCTATACTGGGAGTTTACTCAAGAGTCGGGGTGGCTTCTGTGTTGTGGATCATTCAGTACAGCTTGTCCTATGTATGTCAGTGCTGGGGTTCAGGTTTCTCATGTGCATAGCTCACTGCCATTCAGATTGTACAAGGTGCAGCATGTTAATTGATTCCAGCTTGGACATGGCTTCATACATCAGGCACAGCTTGCCTCTGGGTGGGCAGGATGGCAGTGTGTGGAGCTGCAGTTTGTTTAATCAGGCAACACATGGCATCTGTTCATGCTCTTTGCTACACCTGGTGGGGTACTGTTGTGGACTTTACAGTTGATGGAGGTGTCTGCTGAGGTATATCCCACAGGGGCTATTGTAGTCAATTGTGACGCTGATGAAGGATGACTGCAGAGCCACAGTGACCTCCCCTTATCTAGATCTGACAACCTTCATGATTGGGTGGGTATATGGTATGTTTCTGTGAACACTACAGCCACATGTTTGTCCAATACAGGATATCTATCACCTTGTGTCCCCAGGTCTCTCATTACATGTTAGGTACGTAATGGGTTAACACCTGTGTGGTAATTGGTGGGCACTTACTGTATATCCATGGTGGTTGTCTATACACATTTCTGCAATTAGCTTGCTGACATGGCTATGGCTCCAGTTGTCTGTTTCTATGTGGCCCTTTTGTGGGTTGCTTGTGTCAGCTGGGGGTCAGATATGGTGGGCAGTTTGTACTCCTCTGCATACATGTTCAGTCACAGTCCTTCCATGTTGGCCTGTACCTATGGGACATATATATGGAACAGGGGAGGTTCCAGGACCAAGCCTTGTGGGATGCCACTCATATCTGCTTTGTAGTCTGACATGGATGCAGTTTGTTTGACCATGTCAGTTCTGTCCTTCGTCTGGTTTGCAACCCCTCTACTGACATAGGGGTTTATATTTAAGCTGGTGAACATATCCATACTGAACTCATAGGGTATTGTCTGGAAGCATATGCACGGTCCAGCTACGCTGTGTGGATCACATTGCCCTCATCAATGACCTTAATGACTGTTTCAAATGGGTCAAACATGTTTAGGGGCAGGATCTGCACTTACAACAGCCATACTGGGTAGGGTCCGGTGTCAGTAGGTCCACAATAGCTTTATGTCTGCGGTACATACTGATCCTTTCCATAGCTGCGCAGACCAAGCTTGTCAGGATCCTGGGGTGGTAGTTTTCAGTATCCATTCAGGCAACACCTTTGTTGTGAAGGACCACTGTTGTTGTAAACTGCTCTTTGGGTACATATCCTGTGGTAAGGCTGACATTGGGCAGTAGTGTGATTTGGCATTCCATTCTTCTTGGAGTCCATGTTGGCCTCAGCCCACGACACCATCACATACCTTTGCTGCTGTGTGTTTTGCTTTGTAGATGATGGCTGTTACCTCAGCATCTGCAATGTCAGGGGGGCCAGCAGTCTGCTGGGATAGATATTTTGTATTTTGCATTCTGGGGGGGGGGGGGGTTTGCACTGCACCTGTCAGGTTGTATGTTGGCAATATGTGTGTGTGTTTGGTATGTTGTTTGTAATATCTTTGTGATTTGGAGCATATCTGTGAATTCCCAACATGGTTCCTACCATCAGTTGAGTAAGCCTTGTGATTATCCTTAGTGTCCTGTACAATTTGTATCTTCATAGGTTCATAGGTTCATACTAGGCTGTCCACCCTAGGGCATTAGTAATGCTAGCCAGAGTGTGTGTGTCTTTCGCCACCCCTTGCTATGTGACTATTATGGCCATTTATGATTTTCTTTACTGTGCCTCTGTCTGGACATGACACAGTGAAGACCCCCAGTGTACATCTACGATCATCCATCCACTTGGCAATATTCCTGTTGAGGGGTGTCAGTGAGGGGCTCTGCCTAACATGGATTGGGATCCTGTTCCTGGGTGTGGGGAGCCTCTGGGTTATGTATCTGTCCCTCCAGCACATCCTATTTCATTATGTGTTGAGGCTGACATCTGTCACTCTCACAGCTCCAATGGCTTTGATTTCCTGGGGTGGAGCATGTCCATTACTCCTGTGTTGGACATGGCCTTGTACAACAGACATACAATGCCTCTGTGTTGGCAGTCTGTGACTGCATTCAGCTGGGGTGTCTACAGCCAGGCAGCATATGACATATATCTGACACCCTTTATCCTCTTGGTGAGGTACCTTTGAGGTCTTCCTAACCGCTGCAGGTGTCAGGTACGGTACATCCCATATGAGTCATTGTACTAGATTATGGGTCTGATAAGGGAACAGTACAGGGGCACAGTGACCTCTGTTGATGTAGATGTGAATCCTTTCATGATACGGTGTCCAATATAGACAGTCTTCCTAGCCACATTGGCATTGTGAGTGTCACATGACAGGTTACTGTCGACTTGTGTTCCTAGGTCCCTGATTACTCCGTGCATACATAATGGTTTACCACCTATGTGGTAATTTGTGAGTACCTTGTCTGGTATTTGGTGGGACATTCATACTGTCCAGTGTCTTCAGGATGTCTGGGTGGGGTTCCTGTGTGTGAGAGTTTGGTCTGTCGCATGCTACAGACTGTACAGCAGTTTTGACTACACTTAGGTGCACATGGGTGGTCTCCGCTGCTTCGTGCATTGTCAGTTACCTGGCCGTATGGGTGTCTGTGCTGCATATGGATACTCCCCCTCCTTTGATGTTTTGGTCCAGGTGTTGGGGCCATAACGCATGATATGTGGTATAACCTGGTAGTGCTGGTGTGCTGTCAGTAGGCTTGCAGCAGGCTTCTGTCACTGCACAGACATCAATGTTCTCCATACTGGGTAGTGCCTCAGGAGCATGCATATTGCAGTTTACACATCTGGCATTGGTCAGCATTACCCTTATGTTTCTTACCACTTATGTTTTCTAGGGTGGTGGGTTAGTCTTTTTGGCCTTGCCTACGTACGGCTCTATGGAGGTGGCAAAGGCCTTATCCAGTATCCAGACGCACAGGGGTAACAGGTGCAAGCCATCCCTGGAACAGCAGCATGGCTTGTTATGCATGACATCACTAGCAGACAGACATTAGACCCTCTTGGACTGACAGCTGTAACTGTGCCACCTGTTAAAGCTGATCATTCTGTGTTTGTACTGTGGCATCATTCTTGGTGAGGGTTGGATGCTGCAAACAGCCAGTGTCATACCGGCCTGGAGTACATACTCAGAGAGCTCATCCATGTCTCTTTTCATGTAGTCCAGGGAGGTACATCTCAGGTCATTCACACCAGCATGGACAATGAGTGCATCATATTTCTGCTTGCTTTGGGGTGACCTGCACACTTGTGTTATGTGGCATATTGTGGCAGCCTACAGGCAGCTTACTGTACCCTTTCCCTTGTTCAGTCTGGTGAGTGGGACAGCAGTGTGTCTGCCTATACAGACACCTATTACAACTGTATCAGGCATGTTGTTTCTCCTTCTGGCCTGTAACTGTTTGGCACACCAGCTTTGTGTATTATGTGTTGCATGTGCTATATTTGGAGGTTGTGGTTGCTTGGGGTCTGCTTTGGAGGCCTCTGTTGGTGTGGTGTGTTTGTAATTAGGGCCTCCGGGAATGTTTTTATGTGTTTATGTGTTTGGTTTACAGTTGTGATAGGTCTGTGTGGGACTGGGTTTGCGGTGTATGTGGTTACCTTCTCCTCCTGACTAGTTTTGACAGTACTGAGTTGGGGGAGCTCAGCCTCTGGTTTGGATAAATGGTTGCATCTCTCACATATATTTGTATTTATTGGGGGGAGTTGAGGGTTGTCTGTGTACTTGGGGCAGGTGTCACATTGCCTCTGGATTCACAGATTCTACTTGTTGTGGCTGGCCTTAGTGGATTGTATGTGTGGACATATTTTATTGCCATACTACTGATCAGTGATTACTTTCATTTTTATGTATGCTCTATCATGTAGTAGCTTCCTCATTCTCTTGCATGGTTTGGTAATGGCTGGAGTCCAGCAAGCCAGATGCCTGCATGTGTGGCATTGTGTTTTGTTGTTATTTGTGATTGCATAATCCAAGCATTCCTGGCTGTGTTCATGGAATGCCTGTATAACATGTTCTGCGGTGTGTCCCATATTCTGCACCTGCACAGGGCCTTTCGTGGATTCCACATCGGTTTGGAGGGGTGCAACTTATGCTTTACACATGTTTTTCACTGTGGTTTTCTGGCCAGGGACTGTGGTCAGGATGTGTATATCCGGTGTAATTACTCTATGGTCTGGTCTTACCAATGAGGGATACACTTCTCATCTTGCCATCCAGTACGCATGTTGCTGATTATCACATCCAGTATGCTTACCCGTCTTGTGGGAATGGTACATTGTTCCTGGGCATTTTGGTTAATGGATTCTGAGAACTTTTCTCCTTCTGTGTTGGTGCTAGTAGAATGCTCCCAGTGTATGTCTGGGTATTTTCAGTCAACCAATATAATGTGGTTTGGGGGGCTTGATATATTCATGTATTCCAACATAGGCCAGGTGCAGTTTCTGGTATTAGGACAGTAGTCTGCAGCAGGCTATATACTGGGAGGCAGTTTTAGCCATTGGTATTTGACCATGGCTAATCCATGCTGCTTCTTGTTGTGGTACCAACATGGGAGTGTGGTTATCCTTGACATTTATTGCTAGTCACCCTCCTTTTGTAGCTTGTTCCATGTTTTGAGGCTGCACAGCACAGTATGAGGTGTTACCTGGTAGTGTTAGGGTGCTGATGTGAGCCTTGACCCAGTTTTCTATTACAGGACTGATATCAACATTCTCCATACTGTGTGCGTTTACACTGCACGCATCTTGCTGTTTAGACTTCTGGCATTGGGTAGCATTACATCTAGGTTCCTATCCCTTGTGGCACCTATGAAGGTGGGTTTGTGTTTTATGACTTACCTGTTCAGGGCATGCTGTGGGTACTGACAGCCTTTGCCAGTATCCATGGGGCCTGGACTGATAGGTGCACGCCACCCCTAGCAGGTGGTGCATCATGTCATGCTCAGCATGTCTTCCCAGGCTGAAGCACATTGGCTCCCCTTTGACTAACTGCATTACTTCAGCCAGTTATTGCAATTGATCATCCCATCGTCATTTTGTGGCTTCATGCTTGGTGAGGGTGGATGTTAGTCAGGGTCCTCAAGTGTGCATATAGTACATGGTGTTACATTACTTAACACATGGCATTCATGCCTCAGGTGGTGCTGCAGGGCTGCCTCTGTCGGATGCACATATTACACTCCCTGTACATGTTTGTGAGCAGGTCATGTCATTTTAGGCATCCCTGTTATTATTTGAGTGAGTCAGAGGGGGTATCATTCCCAGGGTTCCTACTGAGCCAGTGTATGTGCTATGCGTTGCCTCTTTGCCAAGGCCAGGGCATACTGGGCACACCTCCTTCTGCCTACTGGGGCAGGCTCAGGTTGTTGCTCCTCCGAGTCACGCTCTGCCTGTGATGGCCTTGGCAATGGTGGGGGGCTGTTTGGCCCGGCCCTATGCTGGTCCTGCTGCAGCTGTTTTTGCAAGATCATATTATGTAGCATAGCACATACCATAACAATTTGGGTACATGTAGTTGGTGAGTACTGCAAGACTCCACCAGATGTGTCCAGACACCGGAACCGTGACTTGAGCAGCCCAAACACACGCTCTATTACATTACTTGTTTGTGCGTGTGCCTCATTATGGCATTCCTGTTCAGGTGTGTGTGCGTTTCTGATGGGTGTCATCAGCCACGGCTCCAGTGCATAACCTGCATCCCCCACTAGGTGTCCGTGTGGGATGTCCCCATTGGCAAATGTCTGGTACAGCTGCGTCAAAAGCCAGATGTGGGAATCATGGTAGCTCCCAGGGCAGCCAGCACACACATTCATTATTATGCCCTGGGCATCACACATGACCTGGCAGTTGATGGAGGGGAAGACCTTGCGGTTAATGTAGGCCCTACCCCGCTCACCGGCTGGTGCTTTGATGCGTATGTGCGTGCAGTCTATTGCACCCACTACCTCAGGGTATTCCGCTATTTGCTGGAAGAGACGCATATTGCTGGCCAATACCTCACGGCATTGGGGAAATATACATGATCACCGACATGTGCTGACATGGCATCCAGGAACTGGTGCAGTACCCTGGAGGCTGATGCCTGTGATATCCCCATCATATCACCGGTTGGTCTCTGGAAGGTACCTGTTTCTAGTATTCTTAGGCCAACACATATCTTGGTTTCTACTGGGATGGGTTCCCCCTCTGTTGGTTCTGTGTGTGAGGCGTGGCCTGCACAGCTCAACAATTTGCTGCATGAGCTCTCTGTCCACTCTATAGTGCTCTACTATCTCCAGCTCATGTAACCCGTGGTAGGTGACCCTGGGCCTATTCACTCTTCTCCGTCTCCTCACTGTGGGTTGTCTGGCACCATCTGCATTGTCACCACCCCCAGCAAGTCACCTATGTCTCCTTATGACAGCTATGGCAGCCCCTAGCATTTCTGCTCTGAGTTCAGCTTTTTCAGTTTTCACTTCTAATAGCTTACTCCTGTCTTGCAGTGTCTCTTGAGAGAAACATCCTGCACTGCTGTTTGCAGAGTTTTAAGTGCTGGGCTGGGCTACTATTCTGCCTGTGTAATTGCCTGCTTCTAATTGTTTTCACCTGCTAGCTCCAGCAGTATTCCCTGCTAGCTTCCTACTAATTCTGTTGCTTCCTTTTTCCTTTCTGTTTCCTCAGGGGGGAGCAGCGTGCATACCAGCAGAAACACGCTCACAGTGGCTTACACGCGTGCACACATGCTTACACGGTTCAGGATCTGCCTATTCAGGTTAAAACGCGCGCACACTAGCGCAAACAGTGTTACAAATCTACCAACATGCTCCCACATGCTCAGTCTGTCTTACACGCGCGCACACTGCCCTACTCGCGCTTCATGGCGCGCACTCGTGCGCATGCATGCCCAGCAAGAAACTTTAGTGTAAGTAACAGTGTACACCTTCCATTTCTTGACTTTCCCATGCTTATCTTGTGGCACTCCTCTTTCCCTGATCTGTGTCTGTCATCTGTCATGTTACACTGACCTCCATTGAACTGCATTTCTTTCTACCATTCCCCCCTGTGATGTCACCTATCTCCTACTCTATTCCTCCCCCTTATGTATCTCTTACACTATTCAGACTGTGCTCATTTGCTATGTGACTGTGGGATTCAGTATCCTAAACCTCATTTACATGAGATTGCCTACTAATGTTTAGTTACATGTCTTAGACTCAGCTTCCCCCCTTAGCAACCACTACACGGTGGCCATGTTGTTTTTGGTCTGCTGGTCCCTGCATTGTCATTCCATGTATTGCATAAAACCCACATTTGTGGGTTTATAACCTTCATTTTTATGTTTTATACAGCGCAGCCCATTTGCGCGGGGCTGCGCTGCGTTAGATCGCCGAAAAAAAATTTTTTTTTTTATATTTGCATCAGGTTACCTTGCCAATGGCCACATATTTGGCCAGTGGCATGCTGCCTGACACATATGCACCCTTTATTTGGAGCTGACATGGCTCCATTAGATTTTTAGAAACGTACTCAGTTGTCAACTGAGTACATTTCTGCAGCTAAAACGGCTCTTAACACGGGCTGGTTTCTGCTTCGTGGATCGCTAATATACCTCATTTGCATACCTTTCGGCTGCAAGTGAGGTATTTAGCATATCCACGCCCAGTCCGTGTAAGAGACGTTTTAGCTGGTCTCTTACACGGAGTTTTGGGCTGTTCCTGGATCGCGTGGCTTGCATGGAGTGTTACACGTCTCTTACACTCTGTGCAAGCCTTCGTCAATCCTGCCCATGGTCTTGCTTCCCCAAATGTAAGAAACAATGCCTGCACCTTTGTACCTGTAAGGTAAACACCTTGACCATTATGTCAACCATTATGCCAACTCTTAATCTCAATAGCTGTGCACACGTTAAATGAAATAAGACAGTGGGGAGGCATGATGTGAATTAACCATTTTAACAGTATTCATATGAAATGGAGTTAATGAGTGACCGCAGTTAATAGATAGACGGGAGGACATTTTAAATCTTATTTAAAGTGACTTAGACATCCTTTTTTGCACTGGAATAAGGCAAGAACCTCAAGGAGTTGGGCTTTACTTCCTTAGCATATTTAGTGCAATATTTCACTTTTCTGGTTCCACAAACAGATATTTTTGTGAGTTCTTTTGTTATTAAGGACCTCCCTCTCAATCTGTACTTTGTACTCCATGATATGACAAAGACGAGTCACCATAACTTAAAGTGGTTTGTGCCCATTTTATTTGCAATGGCAGGCTTGTGAATTGCTTGCTTAGATTGTCTCCAGACAGATGTTAATGCTTCCTTTTCACTAATTCTCACTAATTCACTGTGATTTCTTTTAAGTGTAAGCTGCTGATACCTTAATGATATATTTAAACTTTCTTCTGATGAAATAGCTGATGTATACAGGGGTTTGTTACATCTCCTGGTAATTGTAATTCCTTGTTAAGTTCATCCCCAGAGTATAGTGATATTACATAATGTAGTTTTATTCCTCTAGATAAATCGCTTAATCATTTAGACTTAACACCTGAAACTTTACAACTGCCTCGCAGGTTTTCTTCAGATTTTGATTATCCATTCTGAACTGCTTAGGCTGAGGCAAATTTAAAATAACAAAAGTAACATGAAATTTCAACTGCAAGAAGTGTGACAGCCTGGGATGGTAAACAGATGTGCTAAAAGGTAATCAACAATTTTTTTTAGTGTTTAGTGAAACGAAACAGAGTGTGTGTGTGTGTGTGTGTGTGTGTGTGTGTGTGTGTGTGTGTGTGTGTGTGTGTGTGTGTGTGTTTATATAGGAAGGCAAACTGAATGCTGAATGCTGAATGGATAGCAGGGATTTTTTTTTACTGAAAGGGTGGGTGGAGGTGCTTAACTTTTCAAACAAATTGTTAGAGGGTACTCCAGTTGAGAAGTTCAGGGAAGCATTTTATTGGTGAAGGTTGGGAGGGATAGTTATGAAGATGCTTACTTCAACAGTTAATAAGACTTAAAGTGCACAAGCTTATTCAGATATCGGAATGGTCTCACAGTATGGAAAAATACAGAGTAGAAAATAAATCAACTAATAATATCAAAATGGTAAGTCAGTTTTATTATATTTTAACTGGTAAGTGAACCGACTGATACTTGCAGATCCTTTTCAACATGGCACAGCCACAGCAAAGGCTATGTGCATGTAATTTTAGTGTAGTCTGTCAACCAGTGTGTCTTTGGGAGGAAACTTTAGTGCTGCACAAGGACATGACATGGACATGCAAATAGTTGGGACTGAACTCCTGACCTCTGAAACAGCAGCACTAACCAGTGAGTCAGCATGCACCCTGCATAGGCTACACTGCGTTTACATGTAAATGAGTAACTAAATGACATTTGCTAGTGGCGGGGGTGGAGTTGGCTACTGTGCAGAAAAGAGATTATTAGGAAATGCAATGTCAACAAGAAATGGACAAAAAAATGACACCAAAGAGGCAGGCAGACAAAATTGTACACCTACAGCATTTGATTAAGAATTTGCATTTTTTATGTGGAAATCTATAACTGGCAGAGGCTTATTTCTAGCTTGGGAGTTGCTACTGAAAGAAAAAGAAAAATGTGAATCAGTGCATCATTTAAAACAGAACACCAAGTCCATTACATAGTAGATGATTAACCTTTATGTATTTCTGTGGACTCAGAATGGGGCTGTGGAACTCTCATTGGTATAATGCACATAATGGAATAGCCATTTAGATAACAATCTGATGCATAGCTATTAGCAAATTAGGGACAAATCTCAACAGACTCAGGGACACTTTTAAATTATTAGTATTATTAACTTGAGACACTGACAGAATAGAAAATGTGAATTAATATTCATTTTCTGATGTAAAAGAAGTCTATAACTGTGATCATTGTCATTATTTATGAAGTGTAATTCACCGTCTTTCCTCCCCACGTCACTAGTTTTAGGAGGAAATAAGAGGAATAGAGCTAAAAATTAAGTCAAAATCTGTGATGTCCCTGAAAATGAGAGACATTTAACAGGTATATGCAGTCTAATGTCACCGAAATGCATTTTGTTGAACATTGTGAATTTTTTTGTATGCCCAGCTCCACCAGACAGATGGGCATTGTTGACAAACTCAGGAGGTTAGGTGCAAAGTCATATGTCACCCGGTGGATAGCCAGCTGGCTCACAGACAGGACCCAGGAAGGTAGAATTGGGGAGTCCGCCTCTACAAAGAGGCCAGTTACATGTGGACTCCCTCAGGGATCAGTCCTTAGACCGCTCCTTTTTGGCATTTACTTCTCTGAAATCAAGGCCAATGTCAGTGGCTTCTGGCTGACTAAATTTGCAAATTAATATCTTTATCAATAACTTTCACTTTGCTATTCCTAATGCCAAAGTCATCCAATATGCAGATGACTCTACACTTGTCTGCTCTGCCTCTAACATCCCTGAACTCCTATCTAAAACTTAGACTGCCTTCTCATCTAGTGAGATCTGGATGCACCAAAATCACCTTTCTCTCAATGCTAACAAATCTAAAGTACTACAATTCACACCCTCAAAATCTTTCTCTTTTGATAAAAATGCCTTCCAAGTCCTTAGCCAAAGCAACTTTCTGATCAAAGTTGTTCCCTTTGCCAAACTACTTGGTGTAACTATAGACAAACACCTCAATTTTGACATCCATATTCAGCAAAATATAAAGAAAACCCACCAAAAACTAGGTATGCTATAGAGGAACAACCACTTCCTCTCTACTTCTACCAGGCATACTCTGGCATCCTCCTCTTACCTCCTTCCCTCCCTTCTGTATGGCGCCCTGCTACTAACTAACCTATCCTCTCCCATGACTTCCAAACTTGAAAGCTGTTATAACAAAATTTCTAAATTTGCCACCAAAGCCAGACATTCCACTCATCACTGTGTTTCCCACCAATCCCTCAACTGGTTAGAATTCACAAATTACCTGGACTTCCTCCAGCTCACTACAGCACATAGACTAATATTTAATCGAACCAAATGCCCTGCTCTAACATCCTTCTCCCATACACCTCAAATAGAACTCTCAGATCTGAACACCAAAACTTAATTACTGTCCACAAACCTAAATGTCCTGCTGGACAACTTCTCCACTCCTTCTCCTTAGGTAAGAAATGGAACTCTCTCCCTTCCACACTAAGGATAATGTCAAACACAAACAACTTAAAAACTCAGCTTTACACCTACCTCTCCTCCAAATGGAAATGTAACTGCATTCTCCCTACCTAGAACTCTTTAACAAAAGCCCCTGGGAGGGTATCCTCCTCAGTTCCTAGGCACCTTATAGCTAGCTATAACCTTCTATAGCTAATTCCCATATGATTGCTCACACTCTGTAAATATTGTAAATAGCTTTTGACTTTTGACTTTAACTGTGTGAATTTGTTAAAATGTATCTGCACAATATTTTCCCACTGTGGGCAGTATTGCTCATGCTTTGTATTATTTGATATGTATTTGTACTTGTACTTTTATTTTTATGGGGATCCGCGGTGGTGGTGCTGCAGTAGCGTTGTCGCCTCCCAGCAAGACGCTGTCCGGTTTGATTCTCAGCTAGAGTGTCTTCTGCGTGGAGACATGCGTGAATGGGCGTACCTTCGTTGAAGGTTATGTGTCAGAGCTGGTAACTCAGCACATAAAAATCAACTACCAATCATTAGCGGACCAGAGTTCCGCTGTGGCGACCCCTAACCGGGAAAAGCCGAAAGACACAAACAAACGAACTTTTATTTTATTGGACTGCTATCTTTACTGTAATCTGTTTCATGGAGCTTTTCTCCATGGGCTTCCACTGAAAACAGGCTCTCTAGGCCCAGTGGACTTCCCCGATAATCAAACTGGAAATAAATAAATAAAATAAATAAAATGATTGCAAATTAGGAGCTGTCATTGAATCCCACACTGACACAAATGTTCTCCAGGATGGGCTGAAATAGACAAACTGTTGTCAGAGCCATGGACTAAAACTAAATGCCAAGAAATGTGTAATAGTATCCTTTGGGAAGTCATCCACCCCTGGTAACTAACATCTTGACAGCACAACCCTTAGAGCTGACCCAGTAGTCAGAGACTTAGGGACACACATAGATAGTAATCTAGCCTTTGAGCATCACATGTCTACAGTAATGAGGAAATCATTCTATGTTGCGCAACTTATAAACAAAGGTATAGCATCTAAGTCCAAGGAAGTCATTGTTCCACTGTATTCGGCATTCATCAGACCTATCATTGAGTACAATGCCCACTTTGGTATGTACCTAACCAGGTATATCCAGGAATTGAGATGTCCACAGAGGTGCCTTACTAAAAGAATACAGCGTGTAAGTAAAATTTCCTATGCAGACCATTTCAAGGCCCTATCCCTGTATTCTGTCTCTTACAAGCTGCTGAGGGGAGATTTATGCCTGGCATATAGGGCATTGTTAGACCCCACTCTTGCATATCCACAAAACAAAAATCACCAGAATTACCCATTCTAAAGACTTAAACCTTGCCTGTGATATAAGTACGACCTGCTGAAGATATAGGTATGTATCCCAAAGACTACCCCGTCTATGGAACAGGCTCCCCATCCATGTGAAGCAGAGTTCCTCCCTAACCCAATTCAAGTGCAACATGGACAATTGGATGGGAAACTGGAAATTCATCCCTGATCTGGCACCTATATCTCTAATGGACACAGGCAACCTGTAAATGGTTCATCTCTCAGACCTCTGCTTGTAAATGTTTCATCTCCCAAACCCCTGCCTACACTTATCAAGGGTATCAGAACTTGTCAGAGATTTAGGATGCATGGCTTGCCTTAAAAAGGCCCTTGTGGTCTTTAGCCTAATAAACACCTATGAACCTAAATGTCATTGCAATGGAGGTGAGGTGTTGTACCTTTGTAATTTATTACCCTCCTCTCACCTCAATGTCACAAAGAAGAACAAAAAGAAGACATTGCATAAAGTATTCTCTACTTCATAACCAAGATGTACAATGACAGAAACCCACTGAATGGTTCTTTTTCTGGGTAAAACCAGTTTTACCTATGGTCCCTAACCTGCTACATCTTGTGAGGTCACTCCAAGGACGGATAGTAGTCCTTCAGGTGATTTAACCAATCCATTTGACAGTGTCCATTTATCAGGAATGTAATAACAAAGCAATTAAAATACAGATGTTTCAGGAGTTTGTGGGATGGGGGGTATTGTTAGAGTTTGTGAATTGTGAATATAAGGTTGAAATTAATTCTGCTACAAATATATGAAAGAAAGAATAAAATAAAAAGTGTGCTTTACTGTAGGACTATAGCTTAGCAATTTAAAAATGGCATTCATATTTTATGACATAGCTCTGGCTGAAATAAGTGAAAAACAAAGAAGATCTATTAATGAACACAAGATATTTCCTGTGCAGTTTGTTTCCTTTCAGACTTCTGACAATGGACATGTCTTTATAGTATGTGTTTTCCTCAAGATACATGTTTGCCTCAGTATTAAGAAAAGCTTAACGTAATTCCTCATAGATAAATGGACATGGCTTTTTATAGAATCATCAGAAGAAAGCCTAGAAAAGCAATTTTGGAAAGCAAGTATTATAAGCTTTTATCATGTTTGCAGAACAGTTTACAAATATCCTTTAACAGACAGCAACAGCAGCAGAATAGCTTGTACAGATGTTTCCTTTCAGATTTCTGTTAATGGCATCCTCACATCAGCAAAAATGCTTACAAGTAGATCACAAAAGGACAATAGAAAAGTCTACCAAGAGTAAAAAACAAAATCTATGTGCCTGACTAGAACTGTATATAACTGTATTAATTCAGATATGTTAGAGGTATTTTGGTAGAAACACACTTGTTTCGAGGTATTGCATGGAGAAAGGAAAGTCATCATTCTATACTGTTAGTGAAGAAAAACTTTGTAAATATATGCTGCAATCTGACAGACGTAGTACATGTGGTTTGTTTATAAAAAGCTATTTATTGGTTACTGCTCTTAAAGTCAGATGCTGCATCAGTGTATATTCTACAAGTTTCTATGGTTAACAGACTGTGATAATTAGACTTTGATTTCAGCAGTAAACAGCCAGCAAGACTGTGTGTCTTAAGAAGACTTTGGATCCAGCACAGCATAGAAGCAGAGCGCAAATTAAAATACATTTTTCAATAGTGACCCTAGCTAACATTCCTAGCCTGTATCCAAAAACAGAGGGAGTGAGTAGGTAATGCCTTGTATAAGGTCACTCCTGTAAAAGCACAGTAACTAACGCTTATGTGAAGTACTTCAGATTTCTACAGTTTTCTACAGTTTGTAGCAATACAGTTCATCAGACGTATGAATCCGGAGAGACTGTAGTGCAGGAAGGTGAGCAGTGCCATTAATTCTCCAAAAAAAGGTACAATACAAAGTTGTAAGACTGAAACTGCCAGTTTTGCTGTACCAACTTCACAAGTGGCTACAGAGACTTTTCAGCCATCTACAGTAAAGCAGCTGGCCATCTGCCTCTCTGTTGACTGGTAAGAAAATTTGTCTGTGTTACGTACAGTATGAATGCCATAGAGGTAATAATAATAATGATAACAGAATGAAATGTATATACAGCATATTAGCAAATGTAAAACCTTATTAGGGCAAGTTAATAGTAAGGCATTATGCAAATGAATTACAATATTTGACTGGTATCTGAAACAAAATCGTGTGGTATAAAAATGTTTATTGTGTGTAAAATGTCATAAAAATACAGTGCATGCCATTATTCAAAGGTTAGACTGTACAGATAAAAATTGTAATGGTACAGAACCAGAAAAAGTTAATATGCTGACATTATATTCAAATGTTAAACAGTTATGTTCTGTCACCAAATGTAAAAGGTTTATTTCAGAGTTGCAAAAACAGTCAAATCAGTTACTGATAGAACCTCTAGTACATTTTGTTACAAAAGAATGTAATAAACTTCTAAAAGACAGACACAGTGAGTTCAGGAAGCTTAGACAAGTTATACATACATCTTTTCAAAAGTGCATAGGAGTTTTAGATTCAGCAGAACAGGTTACTGAAAAATATCAGAAAGACCATACAGCATTACAGGAAACTCTTCAAAAGCAGTTGCAGGATAAAGAAAATAAATTAGCTAAACTGACAGAGTCTGACTTCCTCCATATAACAGCTGAGCTTAAAAAATAGGAAACTACAGCTGATTTGTACAAAGTAAATATATTGCATAATATGTTTGTGTTTTGAAAATGGTTAAGCATACATGGTAGGATGGTAAAATCTAGACAAATCATTCTCAAATGTTTAAAACGTCCATTCAGTTAAAGCAAGACATTTATCAGTACTACAGTAAAGTAGAGCATATGACTGCCATTCTTAGCATAGTTAAAAGGTAAACAAAACTGTTTTAGTGTATAAAAATTAAACAAAAATAGTTACACAAAACAGTTCTAGTGCATAAAATTAAATAAAAATAGTCAATAAGAGTAAAGATTTAAAGTCACAAGACTGACATGCTTGTATAAAGATATAAAGATACAAGACAGACATGCATGAATGTTCTTTTCATCTTGAGTACATTTGTTTACAATGCACAAAAGCAAAAGGCAGACAACAGCAAATATAAATAATGTAAATATAAACATGTTAGTTAAGCTAATATCTATTTTGGTTTTTACAATTTTTTTAATAATTGTATAGTAACACCACACCAAACAGTTAAAGTTCTGAATTTTAAAAAGAAATAAAATCACAGATGGTATTAGTCAAACAATTTTTGTAAAATGAATGGCAGGACAGTTAAATAAATAAAAAATACTGAAATCCATGTAAGCTAATTGTAAAATAATGGGCCGGATTCACGAAGGCTTGCATGGAGTCTAAGAGTAGAGTAAGACTCCAGACAGCCAATTTGTCTGCCGAGTGATCCAGGAACAGCCGTCAGGGGCGTGCATAAGAGCTCCTAAAACGACTCTTGCACGGACAGTGTTAGGTTATGCAAATTACCTCATTTACTGATGAAAGCTATGCAAATGAGGTAAATTTGCGATCCAGGAAACACTAACCTGTCCGAGTAAGAGTAGTGTTATTTGCAGAAATGTACTCAGTTGGTAACTGAGTACCGTTCTGCAAATAGCAAAATGGAGCTATGACAGCTCCAAATAAAGGATGCATCCAGTTGAGAAAGCATGCCAATGGCCAAATATAAGACCATTGGCATTTTTATGTGTTGCAAAATAATAAAAAACATTTTTCCCCCTGATCTCCGATGTTTAAGCATAGCGCAGCGCTGCGCAAACGTGCGGCGCTCCAAAAACCAGGAAAAAAAATAAAATCCAGAAATAGACATTTTATTAAATATATTCATCTGCCATGCAGGTGAATGGCAGGATGAAGACAACATGGCTACTGAGTAGTGGTTGCTAAGGGGGGAAGCTCAGTCCGAGAGATGTAACCAAGTATTAGTAGGCAATTCTATGCAAATTAATATAAGGATAGTGAATCCCAATTTTCCCTGCCATGTGAACCATGTCCCTAGACTGTAAGAGTAGTATTAGGGGAGTAACAGAGTAGAAGATAGGTGACATCATGAGGGGGGTGTGTATCAAAGACTGTAAGCTTATTGGAGCAGAGTGGCATGTGTTTGCTGTGAGTTACTCAGGACTGGAAGAGGCGTGTCTGCAGTTGTCTGAACTGAAACCCAGAAACTGAAGGTGTACGCTGTGGCTATCACTAAAGTTTCTTGCAAAGATGCTGACACTGTGTGTGTGCATGTGCGTGCTTGTAAACCCGTCTAAGCCTGTGTGCGCATGTGTGCACCTGTGTAAGCCTGTGTAAGGCTGTCTAAGCCTGTGTGCGTGCATGTGCACCCGACTAAGCCTGTGTAAGCCCGTGTAAACCTGTGTAAGCTTGTGTGCATGCGTGTGTGCATGTTTGAGCTTGTTTGAGTGGCGCTGTCCCCTGTGGAAACAGAAAGGGAAAAGGAAGGAAAAGAAGTAGTAGGAAGTTAACCAAGGAGAACTAGCAAAGCTGCCAGGTGAAATCAATCAGAATCAGCCAATTATACAGGCAGTACACTAGCCCAGCCCAGCACTTAAAACTCTGCAAACAACATTCCCCCATGTTTTTCTCAGAAACACTGCAACACTGCAGTCTACAAAGAGAAGTGATAACTTAAAAAGCTTAACTGAGACAAAAAAATGTTAGGGGCTGCCATTGCTATTATAAGGCAACATGTGCAAGATTCTGACGGTGGTGCCATTGCAAATGCTGCTGAGCAACCCACAGTGAGGAGAAGGAGAAGAGTGTATAGACCCAGGGTAACCTACCAGGGACTACATGAGCTGGAGATAGCGGAGCACTATAGAGTGGACAGAGACCTCCTGCAGCAAATAGTTGAGCTGTGCAGGCCACGCCTCACACACAGAACCAACAGAGGGGAACCCATCCCAGTAGAAACCAAGGTATGTGTTGGCCTAAGAATACTAGCAAAAGGTACCTTCCAGAGACTGACTGGTGATATGATGGGGATTTCACAGGCATCAACAGCCAGGGTACTGCACCAGTTCCTGAATGCCATGTCAGCACATGTCGGTGATCATGTATATTTCCCCAGTTCCCGTGAGGTATTGGCCAGCAATATGCTTCTCTTCCAGCAAATAGCGGAATACCCTGAGGTAGTGGGTGCAATTGACTGCACGCATATACACATCAAAGCACCAGTCGGTGAGTGGGGTAGGGCCTACATCAACCGCAAGGGCTTCCACTCCATCAACTGCCAGGTTGTGTGCGATGCCCAAGGCATAATACTGAATGTGTGTGCTGGTTGCCCTGGAAGCTACCACGATTCCCTTATCTGGCATCTGACGCAGCTGTACCAGACATTTTCCAATGGGGACATCCCTGACGGTCACCTAGTGGGGGATGCTGGATATGCACTGGAGCCGTGGCTGATGACACCCATCAGAAATGCACACACACTTGAACAAGAACTCCATAATGACGCACACACACAAACACGAAATGTAATCGAGCGTGTGTTTGGGATGCTCAAGTCATGGTTCCGGTGCCTGGACACATCTGGTGGAGCCTTGCAGTACTCACAAACTACATGTACCCAAATTGTCATGGTATGTGCCATGCTACACAATATGATCCTGCGAAAACAGCTGCAGCAGGAACAGCATGGGGCAGGGCCAAACAGCCCCCCACATTGCCAAGGCTTGCACAGGCACAGCGTGACTCTGAGGAGGAACAACCTGAGCCTGCCCCAGTAGGCAGAAGGAGGCGTGTCCAGTATGCTTTGGCCTTGGCAAAGAGGCAACGCATAGCACATACACTGGCTCAGTAGGAACCCTGGAAATGATACCTCTCTCTGACTCACACATAAAATAAAAGGGATGCCTAACTTGACACTACCTATTTACAAACACATATAGGGAGTGTAGTATGTGCATCCGACATAGGCAGCCCTGCAGCACCACCTGAGGCATGATTGCTATATTTTAAGCAATATAAAGCAGTGCTAAGCAGCATTAACCAATATTTAGTATATGTAAACAAAATTGCCCGTATTAACTAGCGCAATGTTGGGCAACGTTGAGCAATGTTGGGCAAGGTCGGGCAAAGTCGTGCAAAGTTGAGCAAAGTCAGGTAAACATGCTCATATTTGCTTTACTGTTCCTTAAGCAGTCTGGTTCCCAGCATTGAAATAAAAAGCAGTGACAGGGCTCAAATCCAGGATACTGTGCACCATAGTCACAGTACTGAACCACTAAGCCATGATAGCATTTCAGTGGCACAGACACAGCAGGACAATTGTACACTAATGCAAACAGAAAGAAATGCTGTATCATGCCCCTAAAGAGGCATATAGGTAACCTTCCCCACAGGCCTATGCAGACAGAGAACATCAGGCCAGGCGGTGTATGCTATGAAGTCACAATCTAATATACGTGACATTGGACGCTAGGATCTGTAGCACAGTTGTATGCCTCAAGCCAGTACAATAGGCAACAGTACAGACTGAAATGGTGTACCGTACATAGCAGTGCAGGCATAGCAAATGTGTATAAGTGTCAGGTGTAACCATCATCCTATGTACACCCACAGTAACAATCAGGTGTGCCCCCGGGTAGAAATGTGCAAAGAATAGCTATCCCCCCTGTATGTAGAAATGTTGACAAGTCTATGCAAAGTGTCTCATGGAAGCCCTGCAGGCACAGCATGATCCCTGTTGATCTATGACACAAAGGTGAGCCCTGCTGTAAAAATACAATTTGATTTGCCATACACATATAGTATAAATGCCTATACCGGGCATGCTCACACATTCCAACAAATGTAGTGGATTTCATTCAGCATCACACTGAAAGGTCATACTGGGCATGCCCACACACTTTAATAAACAAAGCAAATGTCAGGCAACAACATACTGAAAGGTCATACTGGGCATGCTCACACACCTATGTTAAATACGGATGTAATAATAAGGGATCTATGGACAAATGTGGATAGTCATCTCTACTTCCAGAAACACATTCACAAAGTGGTCAGAAAATCATGCTATGTATTCACGCAAACTGCCAAGGTCTGTGCATGTAGGTCAAAGGAGGTTCCCACTACTCAGTGGTCATCAGACCAATCAGGGAGTACCACAACACACTTGCGATGAATCTGTCTAGGCACATTCAGCAGCCAGAAAGACCACTGAAGTACCCTAACAAAATGATTACTGGCCTCAAATAATTGCCCCATGCAACAAGACTGAATGTAACCCAATCTGTACTCTGTTGCATACTGTCTACTCAGGAGATCTCTGCCCAACAGACAGGTCCATGTCATGGCTACACTCAGATCTGTTCTGAGTTACATCTCAATGGCACTAAATATACAGACCCAACTGATATTGCCAACATCCTGGCAGATAGGATCAGTGTTAACTTTACCCCCCTCTCACCCATGAAAGAGCACATCTCTATAATGGAAGACTGCAAAGTTGCTGTCATCATGGCTGCACAGGTAAATAACACTCTCCAAAGCCAGTATCACAGCAGCCATGGGACCAGATAACATCCCAGGCTGTGTAGTATCTACTTCCCTGAATTAAAATTTAACATGGAAGGTCTGTAACTACTGAAGTTTCCAGAGGACTGCAAACTAGGAGCCATAATTGTAAACACTAAAGATGTGGACACCCTACAAAAGGGCCTCACTGAGACAGATGGCTGTTGTCAAAGCCATGGGCTCTAGCTCAATGCCAAAAGGTGCATTGTCATCCCCTTTGTTAAAAACTCTGTAGCCAAGAACTACAACATAGGTGGTAGTATACGTCACACTGAAAGTGTGACAAGAGACCTTGAGTCGCAGGTGGACAGTGGACACAACTGTGATAATCATATTCCCACAGTAGTCAGGAAACCCTCCTATGTGGCGCACCTCATCACAAAATGTGTCTCATGCAGAATAGAAGAGGACATTGTTCCCCTCTACTCATCACTCACTAGAACTATAATAGAGTACAACGCCACTTTTGCTATGTACATCACAAGACAACCACAACAACTGGAAAGCCTGCAGCAATACCTCACAAAGAGCATTAGTGGCCTGAAATACATGCCATACACAGACCATTGCAAAATGCTCTATCCGTACTCCCTTGTACATTGCCTACTCAGAGGTGTTCACTGCCTAACATGCAAAGCTATGTCAAACACAGAGCTGTTGGACATGCTCCATGTAAAACACTCACAATCACTCTGGCCTTTGGACACAAAACCATGAGTGAAATACAAAAGGAAGGGGTGCACCCATTTACCTTATGGATACCCACACCTTCAGGTTAGTGGCACTGCATGAAGCCTTGGAGACCATGCAAGTGCAGCTAACATTGGGCAAAGCTGCTCATCAAATTGTAGCCTGCTACAGATCACGTACCTTGTCTCAGGAACCTCACTCAGTATTCCTGAGAACAGTGGAAAATACAAAGGTCCTATCAAACACCATTTTATGAGGAGATTACAACTACTCAAACATTGAGTGGGAGAATTACTCATGTACAACGTCCTTTGCCCAACGTTTCCTAGAGTTTAAAAACTCTAACACCCTGGAACAGCTGGTCACCACACCCATTAGAGGTGACAAAATACTGGACATGATCATCACCAACATGGGGTACCAGTGTTCCACAACAGAGATAAACCCTTTGCTGGTAATATCAGATCATAAAGTAATCACACTGGACATCCACACCCCCCCCCCCACCCAGTCAATGAAACCACTGTGAAGACATATTCAAAAGCAAACTGCACACTTCCCAAGACCAAAGTGGAACGTTCCAAAGACCTCTTGCTATAGGAACAAGTGCATCGTATGAGCATCTACAGGGATGCATGGAATGAGACATCACAAATAAATCCAAGATGCACTCCTCCAAAAATAAGACAACAATCAGGTGGTTGTTGCCCATAAATAAGCTAGACAACAGAAGGAGGAAATGAACACATGATAGAGCCAACTTCACTAAAGGAAAGGCATCACTGATCATTATTAGGAAGAAACAATGATCGCTCATAAAATAATCCAAGGACAATTTCTAAAGACAAATAGCCAATGAATGTAAGAATAACAACCACAAAGCCTTCGGTAGCTATACCAGACATGTAGGTGTCAACTTCCAAATATGCTGTCAGCTACTGAAAAATGGAAAGAAATACACTGAACCAACTTTCATTGCCCACATCCAGGGGGACAAGTTCAGTATAAACTCCCCCCCATCACCCCCAAATGGCCCTGTGTCCATCACAGAAGGATGCAGAGCCCCAGATGTCATGGATATGCAGGTAAAGACAGCCCTCTCCAAAGCAAAGAACACAGCATCAATGGCACTGGATGGTGTCCCAGGCTGCGTCTTACACTAGGCCCAAAAGGAACTACACCGTCACCTACATCCACTGTCCAGACTCAAGCATACCACAGGCTATGCACCCAAAGAATGGCATACACTAACAGTCATCCAGCTCCACAAAGGGGGTGCCACAACAGAACCTGGAAACCATTGCCCTATATGTCTACTCAGCCTGGTCTACAAAGCTATTGAGCAAATTGTTATGGAACCCATAAACATAGACATTGGAGACCTCCAGACACTGGACTCTACACATCTTCGCCTTGTTAAAGGCAAATCCTGGCTCCTAAACCTAGTTGACTTATTTTAAACAGTTACCAAGGACATAGATGGAGGTGAAAGTAGTCCACACAGCCCACCTGGACCTCACTAAGGGCTTTCTGCACCATTCCACACTCTGTCATCATGGACAAGTGTACCAGCTTGAACATTAACAGCTATGTCACAGCATGGGTGGCCAAGTGGCTCACAGATCAAACACACATGTTCAGAGTTGCGGGTGCTATGTCCGACTCTAAGCCATTCACAAATGACATCCCACAGGTCTTGGATCTGGGACCTCACCTGTTCAGTAGATACTGCTCAGAGGTACAGGCAAGCACGGGAGATGTATGGCTGAACAGGTTTGCAGATGACTGCTAACTGTGGTCCATAATCGACTCTATGGCTGACACAGACATCCTCCAGAAGTGTCTTACAGAGACTGATACCTGGTGTCAAAACAATGCCCTCAAGCCGAATGCCATTGAATGCATAGTCATCCCCTTTGGGTAAAACAATGTGCACACAAATTACCACATAGGTGGTAATCCAGTATGTACAGAGAAAGTCATTATGGCCCTGGGGACACAGGTAGATAGCAAACTTCCCTTTGATGGTCACATGGCCAAAGTGTTTAGACATTCTTTCTATGTAGCCCACCTAATGTCACCTAATGTAACCCACTTTGTATAGTCTGATGATGTCACCATCCTACAAATATACCTGTGGAAAGGAGAACTCACAGTAATGTGCTTAGCTTGTCGTGTAAATGCATACACCTGTAGTAACGTTAAGTAGGGGTGTGAATCCTGCACTTGACAAGTGTGTGTGTGGTCTTCTTAGGAAGGAGCAACCTTTTTGGAGAGTAGTAAAACACCTTAAAATTGGCATACTGATCATTGTCAAGTCTGATGATGTCACCATCCTACAAATATACCTGTGAAAAAAAGCACTTCCCAGTAATGTGTATAGCATGATGTGTTAATGTGTACTTCTTTAATATTATGACATAATTAGGTGGGGGTTCGAATCCCGTTCTTGACAACTGTGTTTGTTTGTAATCACCTTGGAGAGGAGCAACCTTTTTGTGAGGAATAGAACACCTTAAAAGGGGCATGCATATCTATGTCAAGTGTGATGATGTCACCATCCTACAAATATACCTGTGGAAAAAAGAACGCCCAGTAATGTGTAGCATGTCATGTTAATGTGTACTCTTCTAGCATCATGAAGTGATTAAGTAGGGGTTTGAATCCTGCATTTGGTGAGTGTGTGCGTCACTGTGTTGTGGGTTTTGCTTTTACTACTGTATGACATATCAGTATGCATTGCACATGTGAGGTAGCTGTGTGGCAAATACATATACGTACATGTTACCTCAATTATTGCATGTGTAGGAACCCTGCTTTCTCCAAGAACTCAGCTGTCATCTTTGCCAGACTGTGCTGCTGCTTCCCAGACCTTAGGTCACATCTGTATGCTTGTGACAAGGCCAGCCACTGCAGTGATCCCTGGCCTAGGTCATCCGTGTCACACACACTCATTACGGTTTCTATTGAATTGTGTGAGTGAGGGTTTATGGCCGAGATATATGTCAGACCTGTTCAAACGCAGCAAAGTCTGTCAGTGATGACTATTCATTATTGGTGTACAACAACCTTTGTGGATATGCATGCAGACCCCTTATTGCTTATGTGATCCACCGAGGGATTTCAAAATACCTTAGGAAATGTGATTATCAAAGGAGAGATGACATAACACTAGGTTGCATGTGCACATCGGTACCTGTTCATCATGTTGGTGGCTACTACCTATGTGGTACTGTGTGGATACTATGTTCCGCAAAGGTGGATGCCTATGCTTAGTTTGGCTTATAGCTTTACAGCATGGGTTTGTGTTAGAAAAATATGTATTAATATGTGTATGCTTAATGCCAAATTAATAATCAAGTGTTTTTAATATGCTTTTCATTCTATTTCTCATGCACTGTGATTTATATAAATTGAGTTTCATATGAGACTGAAAATATGCTTTACTAAAACTGCAGCATGCTTACTGAAACTTGCAAGTTGCCCTCTGACCTAGTAACTGCTAGCACAGCAATATTCTTGTTTATGCCTTGTGGAAATGTACTTGAAAAGCAGTTGTTCATCTGCTAGGTCAGAAGCATATAAATAGACAATATACCATTTTATAAATGTAATGATTCTAGACAAACAGCCTTGTTCAGAGGATGGGAACCTCTGCAGCTGCAGTAGTTTAGAGATAAGGTAGACAAAGGATTATTAGAGAAATGAACTGCTAGCATTGTGTTCGATTTAGCTATAGTATCTTGAATGTAACGTAACAAGTATCTAACTGAAAGTAACTAAGGCCATGTTGTTTTCCTCAGGAAGTTTCACACAAAAATTGTTTAAATCAGCAGAAAAATCATGGGAAAGATGATCAGCAGATGATGACCAAAAGGTGGTAATTCATTACGTCAGCATGGTAGGACAGGATTAATTTGATAACCTATAAAAATGAATGCATTTCCTGTTTCTGGTTAGACAAACTCTGTATTAGCACGTTTTTGTCTCCTTGCTGCAAGATTAAAGTGCCTTAACCTGAACCTACCATGTTTTGATCATTTTTAAAGTATATTTTTCCTTTGACAGATTGGTCCTTCGGACAGGAATATGTATCTCTCGCTCTGGACCTAGGTCAGAATTGGGCCCGGTGGCATGCATCCATACGGAGAAGAGGCCAAATCGGCTCTTCTGTTTTGAAAGACCTCCGACTGAATTGTCATTTGAAAGAGGCCAGCCACTGTTTCTGATCTGGGATTGGAGGACGAGTCAACGATCCGGTGGATCAACTCACGGAGGGTCAGGTAAGGAGGAATTACCTTATTTCTGTTTCACGATCAGGGACTAGTTACAGAACTGGGTTTTTTTTGTCAGGTAAATTTACTTATGCAAATTAGGGACAGAAGAAGCGGTTACTGTTTTTTGTCATAGATCAGGGAAACAGAATAGGTAGACAGTTATTCTAGATAAACTGTGAAAAAGGTGTAGACTTGTGGTACCACGTGATAGAAGGTTACATAACAATTTACAGCTTAGCTAAGACACCAATGGGAAATCAGTGCACAAAAAGTTCCCAGGACACGCCCCTAACTGAAGATGCAAAGTATATGCAATTACAGCGTGCCGATAATATTAAATATTATACCAAATGGGTTGATAAGTATAAATTCGAGGGTAATTTAGATAAACTTGCACTTATGAAACTTGTAAAACAGTTAAAAATAGACGCAAAAGGTCAGTTAAAAAAGCAGAGACAATTAGGAGTCCCTCAGGCGCACAGGTGGCTTGAGAAAGCAAATCGTAGGGAGCAAAGAATTAAAAATTCAAAAATGATGTTTTTAGACAAAGAAGACAATAATTTAGTAATAGCAACAGCCCCTCCTTCGCCCCCTCCACTTCCGTTACCAGACTATGAAGCGAGTGGACGAGCTGATCCACCTCCACCATACCCAGCTGTCCCTGCAAAAGCACAACCGTTTGTCAGGGATTCCATCGAGACCAGGTCTCAAACACGCGACTTGAGGAGGGAAATTGAATTAAATGAATTAAATAGAGCATCACAAGCTATGAGCGAAGAAGAGATATGTCCGCTCATAGAAGTACCTAATCCTCAGGCAGGACAGGCAGGACAAGATCCGACTCTTTTAGTTTATAGACCGTGGACACCGGAAGATATCTGGAAAGCCACAGAAGGTATTCCCCACCCAAAGATGAATTTTAGAAAATTTTTAGAAGACTTACAGGGTATGAGATTAAGTTACCATTTGAATGGAGAGGAAGTAGAAAAAGTAGTTAGACAAATTTTGGGTCCAGATTGGCACATGATTAGTAGCAACTGGAATCCTCGTGACGCACAACTTAGACCACTCCCACATACTGATGCAGAACTGGATGGCAGAGTAAAGGGTCTAACAGACCGAATCTCTGAAAAGTGGAAGCCTAGGGCTGATTGGACTTATATTAATCAATGCATACAGCAAGAAAAAGAAACAGTAGATGGGTACTATGCCAGATTATTAGAGTGCTTTAACAATCATAGTGGCATGACAGTTCCTGAAAATCAAACAAATGATTCCCCGTATGAACAACAATTGAAAAATGCATTTTTAAAAGGTTGCATTGCACCTATTAGTAGCTTCATTACGAAGCATATGATAGATCATCGAACAAGTAGGTTCCAAGCCTTACTTGAATATGCTAGACATGCAGAAAGACATTTTAATAGTAAAAAGAAAAAGAAAACCCAAGTATTTTCAGCAGAAGATGGGTCAGAAGTATTTGTAGTACAAACTGAGAAAAAGGGTAAGAAAAATACCCAGGGAAATAAACAATCTGACAAACAATCCGAAGATTTCGAGGAAAGATAGAAAAAGGGTGAGTGTTTTAAGTGCGGGAAAAAAGGACATTTAGCAAGGGATTGCAGGCTAAACAAGAAGGCAACTACAGAAAATAAGGAGGATGAGGAATGACTATATGATAGTCAGGAATCATTAGATGAGAGTGAGCAGGGAAAGGTAAGTGTAAATGTGATAGCAGGAGAAGAGGATGTGACACAAGGAGTAGAGGATGTATATGAATACACAGATGTAGAAGAAAATGAAATTTTAGACCTAGCTCTTTTGAGCTTAGACCTTTACTTAGCAGACACGAAACCGGAAGTGACGCTTCTGGTGGAGGGGAGGGAAGTTACATTTTTGTGTGACTCAGGGGCTTCACGCACCCTGATACACCCTTCCAAACTACCGGAAGATACGGAATCACCAGATTATATACTAGTGAAAGCAGCTAATGGACAGCTGTATCGGGAGCCACTCTCCCGTGACATTATGATAATAGACACCGTTTCAGGGATGACTCAGAAAAGTAAAATTGTAGTTTCTGCAAAATGCCCAGTGAATCTTTTGGGTAGAGATTTGATGCAGATATTTGGCATAGCCGTAGTTCCAACCATGCAGGGTATGGAAACACAGCGACAAATGGACACTTTTGTAGTGCGACCAGAGGGTGAAATGTATTATTGGTATAGCCAGGACTTGGTTACGACTGGTCCAAGGGCAGTAACCGAAGAACTAATGAACGTAGCCATCAGCAAGTTCCCCTCCCTCGACACTGACAAACAGCATTTGTTGCATTGTACTCTATATTACTGTAATAGACCAGGACCTGATAAAGATTATGAACAAGAATTGTTTCAAAACCATGCAAACAGGCTAGTATTGAGGAACTTGTACTGGGATGCAGAAGGGAACAGTGTAGCAAGCTGTTCATTGCCCCAGGAATTTTTAGCACTTTACAAATCTAATCGACTGCTCCATGTTAGTTTGACTAAGAATAAAACTTTAAAATGGGCAGACTTAGGTGAAAAAGTCACAAGGTGGGAAAAGCAGACAGAATTAGAGCTCTCAGAACAGGGAGTACAGAAACAGAAATTGAATTGGATCACACAGACACACCCAGCTGTACACTCACAGGCTAGTGAGGATAGCTGAGTATTACTCTTATTGGAAGAAGAGGAAAAAGCCTTGCGAGACATACCAGATATTCTCTGGTCAGCAGGGAAATCAGATGTAGGGCTAATACGAACAGCAGGACCAGTTACCATAACGCCAAAGTCAGCTTTTAGACCCCAGAAAAGACAGTATCCCTTGAGAAAGGATGCAGAGGTAGGAATCAAACCTATCATAACAGCCTTACTTAAGGAAGGAGTCTTAATAGAATCTCCTGATTCACCATGTAACACACCTTTATTTCCTGTCAAGAAAGCAAACGGGGAATGACGTATGGTCCAAGACTTACAAGCAGTGAACAATGCAGTTATACCCAGGGCACCAACGGTGCCAGATCCACACACCTTACTGAATGATTTAAAGCCAGAACAGAAGTATTTTTCAGTGGTAGACATAAGTAATGCATTTTTCTCTATACCGATACACCCTGACAGCCAATATTGGTTTGCATTTACATTTCAGGGAAAGCGGTACACATATACCAGATTACCACAGGGATATTGTGAAAGTCCAACAATATTTGCACAGGAAATGGCAAGCAACCTGGCGGGATTTATCCCACCAAAAGGAAGTCAGATTCTATTTTATGTAGCCCCCACCCAGCAAGAATGCAAAGAAGAAACTATAGCTTTGTTACAATTTTTAGCTACTCAAGGTCACAAAGTAAACAAAGATAAGTTACAGCTTTGGAGAAAACAAGTTAAATCCTTAGGATATGTAATATCCAAAGAAGGTAGAATATTAGATGAAGACAGAAAAACAGCGATTTTACAAGAACCTAGACCAACTACCAAGAAGGAAATTATGTCCTTCCTGGGAACTACTAATTTTTGTCGGAGTTGGATACCAAACTATGCTTTGGGATCTGCTCCACTGGCTGATTTAATATTTAAAAAAATGATGGCTGCACAGGATTTATTGCAATGGACACCTGAAGCAGAAGCAGCTTTCTGTAAGCTGAAACAATTGATAGCATCATCCTTAGTTTTAGGATTACCAAACTATAACAAGCAGTTTATCCAAACTGTAGATTGTAAGCAAGGTTATATGACATCAGTATTGACACAGCAACATGGGGACAAACAACGCCCCATAGCTTATTATTCATCACAGTTAGATCCAGTGGCGCGGTCTTTGCCCCACTGTGTACAAGCAGTAGTTGCAGCTGCAATGGCAGTACAGGCTTCAGCCTCAGTAGTATTATTCCACCCTCTCACATTGAGAGTGCCTCATGCAGTCGCAATTATTTTACTGCAAGAAAAAGTCTCATATCTTTCTCCAGCTAGGCATCTTTCCTGTATGACCATTCTGTTGAGCCAACCTCATATGACAATTGAACGATGCACAACTTTAAATCCATCAACTTTGCTTCCAACCCCTGCAGATGGCAAACCGCACTGCTGCCTGCAGGAGATTGAGCAAAAGACATTACCTAGACAAGACCTTACGGATGTTCCCTTGGATGATGCTGAGGTGACATGCTATATGGATGGCTCGTGCAGGAGGGGTCCTACAGGACAGAACCTAGTGGGGTATGCAGTCGTTTCTGATACTGAAACTTTAGAAGCAAGATCTTTACCACACAACTTATCTGCACAAGCAGCAGAATTGATTGCCTTAACAAGGGCATGTACCTTAGCAAAAGGTAAGAAAGTGAACATTTATACTGACAGTCAGTATGCTTTTTCTACTGTACATGTTTTTGCGCAACAGTGGAAAAATAGAGGAATGATAACATCTACTGGTAAACCGATTAATCACGTGCAACTTATTTTAGACTTGTTAGATTCAATTCAGTTACCTAAAAAAGTAGCTATTTGCAAATGCGTAGCTCATACAAAACAACAGGATAGAATTTCAAAAGGTAATGCACGGGCTGATACAGATGCAAAGCAGGCAGCTTCAGCCAGAGAAACTTTTCTTTTGAGTGAGGAATTACAACCCTCAGAGACTTTAGATTTAGAAATGTTAAAAACAATGCAGACACTTACTACAAATATTGAGAAACAAAAGTGGATAAAATGAGGAGCAATCCTCGAAAAGGGACTGTACATCTCCAAGGAAAAGAAACCGATTTTGCCATCTAATTTGTTTAGATATGCAGCGTTGTTGAGCCATGGGCAGAGCCATGTCTCAACAGGGGGGATGGTACAGTTAGTGAATCGAGTGTTTACAACCTATGGGTTTACAAACTATACAAAACATTTTTGTGAAGCATGCCATGTTTGTAACAAGCATCATGCACAAGGGGCATTTTAGCCTAAGCGAGGGAATTTTCCTACACCACCATATCCATTCCATACTATCTGTATGGACTTCATAGAATTGAATAAATGCGAGAATAAGAAATATTGCCTGGTTATTATAGACATGTTTTCCAAATGGGTAGAAGCGTTTCCAACTAAAAATCCAGATGCAGCTACGGTTGCAAAGGTCCTCGTTAAAGAAATTATACCCAGATTTGGTATACTGGAAAAGATTTATAGTGATAACGGGACACATTTCATGAACCAAACAATCCAACAACTTAGTCGTTATTTTGGAATATCGTTAAAGAACCACAGCGCGTACCACCCTCAATCTGCAGGGCTAGTAGAGAGGCACAATGGGGTACTGAAAAATAAGCTTAGGAAATTGATAGAAGAGACACAGAAAAATTGGGTGCACTGTTTGCCTTTAGCACTGTTGAGCATGAGAACTGTTCCAAATGTAAAGGGATTAACTCCTTTTGAAACTTTGTTTGGGAGGGCATATTATACACCTCAGTGGAAACCTCTCATGTCTACAGAGCAGGAGGCTGACAGTTCACTTGCAGGATATATGAGGAGATTTTTGAATAACAAACTTTTGCAGTTAAATTCTGTTTCAGATAAAGAGCAACCGAAATCGGAAGCACCAGTAGCCCCCGGCACCTGGGTGTGGGTGAAGATTACGAAACAGAAGAATTGGAGCTCTCCGAAGTGGGAAGGTCCATATCAGGTACTGCTGTCAACACCCACTGCAGTCAAAATTGCGGAGCGAGCTTCCTGGATTCATTTGACACACTGTAAACTGGTTAAAAACTTTGAACTGGACAAAAACTTTGTTACTGTTGCACAACAAGAACAAAATGGCCAGATACAGAGTGAGTAGAGACACTGAGCAATTTCAAAAAACTTGTGTGATTGTTTTTATTGCAATATTGATCACACTGTTCTTTTTACTGTGGCCGTACTTTTTTCCTGCCACAAAGGCTGAACTGATTAGACGTAATGAACCAAACATAGACTGGCATCTGAACTTTAACACTTATCAGACAATTACACGTGTATACGCAGAGACTTTCAATGTTTTGAACTGCTGGATCTGTACAGCCATACCAACAGCATACGGGGGTTTGTTAATGACTGCTATCCCCCTAGGGGTCAATGAGACCTGGGAAAATCTGTTTTTTGACACAGTCGCTATTAAAGCACAAGATAAGGTAGCACTGTATTTGCTTGTGACACAAAAAGGAATTGTATGTTTTTATAAAAATGACTCCATCCAAGTTGGATGGAGTAAATGTAATGTTACTGTACAGTATAAATGTTATAGAAAACCAAATGATTTGAGTGGATTTTGTAGTACAGATTATGACTCATTTTTGAAATCTATGCATAAAACTCTTGATCAGGTACAGCACAATCCTGTACTTTTCAAACAGTTATCAGTGATAGGAAAATGTTTCATGCAGGGCAGTCATTTCGTAACAAAGTAATGACAAATGTAGAAGACTGTTATTTTGTATGTGGAAAAAAGGCATATAAATGGTTACCTGAGAATTGGTCTGGCAGTTGTTTTTTGGGATACCTGGTTCCGGTCATCCGACACACTGTAGCTTTACCTCAGGGGAGTATTCTAAATACTCGAGACGTAACCAAAAACTGTTAAGAAACTGGAGAATCCAGTGGGACGAATCGAAGCGGGGTAGAAAGACCATCGTAATGTGGGAACCAAACTTGTGCACATGGACTTGAGTGATGCTGTTATATCCTGGGCAGGTATATCACCCATGTATGGTGGAGTCAAATCAATATGGGAGCTGCAAAAACTGTCCAAACTTCTCGAAATAATGAGTAATGCAACTTTTTCTGCCCTTGAACTGATAACTGATGAACTGAATGCCATGAGAACTGTAGTGCTTCAAAACCGGATGGCTCTTGACTTCACCCTAGCGGCGAGAGGCAGAACTTGCACTTTAATCAAAGAAGAGTGCTGTGCGTTCATTCTTGACCATCAGCATGAGATCAATGACCATCTCGAGGTGATTCAGCAAGTGTCGGCCATGACCAAACCAGGCCCAAACCCTCTCTCTGACAGAGTTTTTACAGAATGCCTTTGGGGGGGTGGGGCTCCATCTTTATGAACATATTGATTGCTATTGGGGTAGGTTTACTCCTAATAGGAGTTTGTATTTGTTGCGAAATCCCCTGCATGAAGAAATTAATTAAGGAATTCATAGATATATCCGTATCTGAAACTATGTATCAAAGTACTGAATTTGAAGAGCTGCTAGAATGCGAGACACTTTCATAAAAGTTTAAACTGAATGACTTTCTTAACTGCAAATCCTAAATGGAAGAGGTTAGGAAAAGAAGCAAGCTGTTTATCCTTTTTTGAAAATAGAATAAAAAGTATTAACAGGAGGGAGATGTTAGAAAAATATGTATTAATATGTGTATGCTTAATGCCAAATTAATAATCAAGTGTTTTTAATATGCTTTTCATTCTATTTGTCATGCACTGTGATATATATAAATTGAGTTTCATATGAGACTGAAAATATGCTTTACTAAAACTGCAGCATGCTTACTGAAACTTGCAAGTTGCCCTCTGACCTAGTAACTGCTAGCACAGCAATATTCTTGTTTATGCCTTGTGGAAATGTACTTGAAAAGCATGTGTTTATCTGCTAGGTCAGAAGCATATGAATAGACAATATACCATTTTATAAATGTAATGATTCTAGACAAACAGCCTTGTTCAGAGGATGGGAACCTCTGCAGCTGCAGTAGTTTAGAGATAAGGTAGACAAAGGATTATTAGAGAAATGAACTGCTAGCATTGTGTTCGATTTAGCTATAGTATCTTGAATGTAACATAACAAGTATCTAACTGAAAGTAACCAATGCCATGTTGTTCTCCTCAGGAAGTTTCACCTAAAAATTGTTTAAATCAGCAGAAAATCATGGGAAAGCTGGTCAGCAGATGATGACCAAAAGGTGGTAATTCGTTACGTCAGCATGGTAGGACAGGATTAATTTAATAACCTATAAAAATGAATGCATTTCCTGTTTCTGGTTAGACAAACTCTGCATTAGCACATTTTTGTCTCCTTGCTGCAAGATTAAAGTGCCTTAACCTGAACCTACCATGTTTTGATCATTTTTAAAGTATATTTTTCCTTTGACAGTTTGACAACAGGTATCTGTCTGTATGATACCCTTGTGGAGGATGTTTGTGTCACCTGGAGAATGCATTACAGGCCACAGTATGCATTACCAGACGTGGATGGACATATCCCTACTGTGATTTCTTGTACTTAAGATAGCTATATGCCAAACAGCAGTGGTCTCAGTAATGGGTGCAGGTGAATACCACTGGTTACTGGCATAGTATAGTACCTGAAAGATCCAAATGTTGCTCTGTGTCCTACATCTGTGTGTCAGTTGTAAAGACATCATCTAACGATTGGTTATGGTCAGGCTGTTGAAGTTATGTATACTACCAGAATGCAAAACAATGACACATAGTAACAGTATCACCCACAGCACAGTGTCAAACCATGTCATACACACGTGTAGTCAGGTTCTGAAATGTGTGTAGTGCAATGCATACTGGCCCCAATAGAAACTATGGAGTGTTACTGTATAATACAGAGCATGTCACCCTGCCCATGTGTCCACTATGCACGCACATGCAGACAGTGCACCTCCACCATGTTCACAACTGTACACCTGCAAATCTGTGCTACACACATCCAGCACATACTGTCCACTCTCTAACGCATGCTGCCAATACTGCACACATCAGCCAAGTGGAACGTGGGTACTAACACTGGTGTAAACAACACTACAATGACAATCATCGCTTTAATGCATCATGCCTGCTCAGCTACACCTTCAAGCATATCATTACACTCTACTGCTGACAACATGCTAACATTTCTATACTGCTATAAAGACACCCTGTGCATCAGCACCATGGTAGCCTGTTCCTGCATCGATGTTACAGATGACAGGAGGTGGCACAGGTTTCATCATATGCACGTGGTTTGTTGTTGGTTTCCAGAGGCCTACAGTGAGCCATCCAATCGACATGTGTGTGTGTGTGTGTGTGTGTGTGTGTGTGTGTGTGTGTGTGTGTGTGTGTGTGTGTGTGTGTGTGTGAGGGGCAAGAATACTGCTATGGGCCAATGTTGATGTAATGTGTGTGGGTATGTGTTAGCCCTAGGTGTCTGGATTATGTGTGTGTGTGTCTGCATGCACACAGTTCCACCATGTGGCTGCCATATATGGGTATATGTGGGACAGCCACAGACTGTACCTGCGAGGCTTTACAGATCACTGTCTCTGGCCATGGATACGGTACCTGTGCCTGGCAGGGGTGCTACTGACACTATCAGGTACTAAGCCAGACTGGGTACTATCCCCAGAGGTAGATGGATGTACACTGGACCCAGGTCCCTGCTGGGACTGTCCAGAGCCACGTGCATGTGGTCGTCTAGGTTGCTCTATGGACAGCCCACCCCCAACATTGCTGGGGCTGGTACTGGCACTACAGGAGCGGCTGTGGCTTGAGGGATGTCTGCAGCAACTGCCAGCTGCTGATGTTGCTGGCATACGTCCACGTTGATGACTCAACCATCCCACACTGTCCTGACACATGGATATGACATTGCGGAGGACATCTAATGTCTCTCCCCAACGTCTATCAGTGACCTCAGTGTAATTACGGATGGCACCAGCTAGGTCACGGATACTGTCAAGTACGGCGGTGTTATGTGCCCTCTGTGCCCTTAGTCCTTGTCTGGTGTACCGTTCTATACATGCCTGTGCCTCCATGACAGCCTGGAACATGCGTGAGGTTGTAAGACCTGTGGCAATTCTGCCAGTGGCATGATGAGCAGCAGTGCTCCGATGAGAACCCCTGGACATCTGCCTATGTGGTACCCTTCCAGACATCTGGGTATGGCTGCTGTGTTGGGATGCATGTTCCATGGATACCACACTGTCCTGGCCAATGCTGACTGTACGCTGTCCCTCAGCTAAGGGCATTGGTGATGGATGTATTGGCAGTATGACTGTGTGCATGGATGGGGTGGACACTTGTGTACTGTCGATTGGTGGCCCAACGACAGACCCTGCCAAACATGCCTGTGCCTCAACACACCTATCATCATTATCACTATTTTGCTCAGTGACATCAGTTTCCATGCTGCAGCGAACCAACCCAAAGTCAGCACCTGTGAGAAGAAGACAGGAAACGCACTTTACGCCCTGTACATGATGTCGGCACACATGAACACGTGCACACATGCACACAAATGCACTCCTCACTAAGACAGACACACACACACACGCACACACACACACACACACACACACATGCACACACATGCACACACACACACACACACACACACACACACACACACACACACACACACACACACACACACACACACACACACACACACACCACCAGCAATCCAGAATGTACTCAATAGCGGGTGATGGTGGGGTACAGTATCACAAGGCAAACAGTTATATCACATGTGTCAGCATGCAGGACGTGTGTTGCTCACCAGCATGCAGTGCGTGTGTAGACAGCCATTGCTAATAACAGTATACATGGCTTTGATGCATGTGTGTTGTTGTTCATTGATTGGCCTCACCCTGGAACACAATGTGTACATGGACACAACATTGCTGTGTAAGTATTAAAAGCTCTGCAATGTCCTGTGCACCATCACTCACAGGTATACATACCATGGCTGGATGTGTATCTGTGTGTCACATAGATATCCATTTCTGATTAGAGCTCTGTGTCTTTAGCAGATAAATGTGGACACAGGTTTAGCACATGCATGCTATGTATACACACAGGATGAGTGGTGCATGTATACCTGATGGAATACCATTGCTCAACATAGCCATTATACAGTGGTTATGTTGAGTGTAGGACATATTGTGGACATGCCAGTGCCAGCCATGACATGCCATGCTACAACACAACTGCAACATTAAACATCACACATACACTGTGTGTGTCATGTGACCTATACACTCAATAGCATTACAAGACATATATGTGTCACTTTGTACAAATGGTGATTGCTATGCATATTGTGTATCGGTGCATATGTTTGCACACACACAACATTGAGGTGCATAGCAGTTAATGCTATGTGTAGTACTGTGGTCACTGTAACTGGATGGGGTGTAGTACCATGAGCCATCATCATGCAGCATCATGTGGTCACTCAATGCTACTAATGTGTGCCAGACTGGCACATACCATGCTGTACCAGAACTGCTGTACCATGGCTACATTCACCATTTCACAGCCAGTTGTTACATGGGTTTCTATGGTGCCCATTAAGGGGCATTGCCTAACATGAATGTGTTATGTGCTGAAGAGTGTCGCACAGCCACATGACAGGCATCTACCCCTCAGGTATATTATGTGTGCTGTGCGGATGACATTTGGGATACTGGAGTGTGACCTTACAGCGGGTGACTAAATACGCCATGTGTAGCATGTGAACATGTACTGCGTATGACAAAGTTGTGTATGTTGTGTGCATGTGTATCGCCTCTGCCTATCCGATGTCCACTACAGTGTTGCCACAATCTTGTGGGATGCTCTGTGTATTGTATGTGTTTTAGGCAGCTACCCACGTTACTGGGATGTGCATAGTCTCACAGCAAACATGCACAGCATGCATTATGCGTAGGTGTGTTACGTGTACATGGCCTACAGCTCACCTATGATATGCACAGTTAATTAGCAATATTAAATGTAGAACACACTCACCAGCATGGGTCTGCTGCCTTGCTGTCACACCAGAGGGACCTACAAGGATATGAGACAGTTTGTCAGTGGCAACAACTGTGGCATTGCTACTCTGTGTTTGCAATCTTACAGTAGTACAACGGTTGACAGTCACAGGCCTACAGATTACATTCCTAATTATTAGTATTGCACAACACTAGACACCACATCCTCTAACTACACAGTACACATCTCACATGAGCATGCTCTACCAATAGAGGTAACAGTAGTCTACAGCTATGCCATGTTACCTGCACGCTCAGTGTCAACTTGCTGGGTGGATCCAGCCTCCATGATGATACATGTTACTTGTTGATGTTGTTGTTGTTGGCCAGGAGCCACCTGGCTCAGGAGCAGCTCTTCCACTCTGGTGGGGGGGGGGGGTGGACGGCTACCCCACCACCTGTGGAAAGCTGTTGTCTATGGATATCTGACGTACACTGCTGGACATGTCTAATTAAATCACTGCAGTGATGGCGTCATACCTGCTCATATGTCCAGTTATGCATGCCTATGTCATTTACCCTACGGACAAGATCTTCCCACAGTGCAGTCCGCTCATGCTGGTCCTGGCTGGTTCTGGAGAACAGCAGGGCATAGTGCTGCACCAGGCTTGTTGTTATCTGTTCCTCCTCTGCCGGGCTGTAGGTGGGGTTACGATGGTGGGCCATTACCCTGGAAGACAATGAAACAATATGTGTGAGCAAGTCATATGGCACACAACATTCTAAAGTACAGATATCAATTAACTGCCGTATATAGCAACCTATTGGCTGTCAGAGGATACACACTTTTAATACCACATATCAGTGATCAGCCCACAACTGCCTGACAGTGCCTGGCACACTCTATATATCAAACCATGTTTTGCACAGCAACAAAGATAAACCAGTATGTAAGACTATACAACAGTACATGGCAAACTGTATGCGACAATGCACCACCTAGCCATAGGAGGTATATATCAAGCTAATGCATCAAGAAATATGTATTCCATTGCAATGATTGTAAAGGCCAGTTACAGTATTACCAGTATACCACACTAGCCGTTGATGGCAAACCCCTGCCTAACATATGTGCACATTCATTAATATAGGTGGCATACTGCTGTACTAGACTATACATGTTGCTAGATATGCACTTATATCCTGTAACACACATATGACCGAGGCCATGGTACAGGCATACCCACACACACATCAGACATACATACCAGACACAAAGGTATGGCAACCCAGATGACCTTTACCTGTGTACCATACAGTACTGTGTGTCAGTAGTTACAAAGCCTTATGCCTGAGGTATGTAATCTGTGAGGACTACAGGGAACACACAAAACAGTGGTTCCAAGAAATGTGGACATACACCATACTGTGCTGTGTAGGCATACAGCTTCAGGTAGTACTACAGTTCATACAGGAGTTGGATTCACCAGCAGTAACACTCAATAAGCATACATGTACTGCTTTAGCCTACAATGGGACACCCCAGTCAACACCAAGGGACTACGTCAGACCGTATGGCATACTGCTTTTTCTGCCTAGCAATTGCATACACATCTTTTGCAGTGATCACAGCTAGGACACATAATACCATGAGAGAAACAGTTTCCCACTAAGCTATCACACATATACAGAACTCTGACACATTCACCAACACATTCACCATCACACTCAGTCAACCTCACATAGCAATTATTGCAACAAGTACATGTGGGTGTGTATCACTTCATAGGTAGGTAATAGGCTATTGGCCCTAGGGCCTATAGAAGTCTAGCCATACGCTACCCTGGCCTTTGACACACAGGTACGTACATTTCACGTGGCCATGTCAAGCAGAGCCACAGAGGTGATTCCCGGGGTGTATTACCTATCTCCCATACAATCATCAGGATTATTTATGATGACTGCTAATTAGGAGCTTTGTTTGCTATTGATAGGTGGTTTGTTCTAGAGTATGGGGTGTCTCTGAGATAGGAATCTATCCCTCCAGCATGTGCTGTTTATTGAGGCCACAAGGTTTAGGTCCCTAGAGTGTGTAGCTTGTAGGGATTGTGATCTGTTTATGTGGAGCATGTCCAACAGCTCTGGGTTTGACATAACTTAGTATGTTAGGCAGAGGTCACCTCTGGGTAGGCGGTATGCGACACAGTCTAGCTGTGGGTTTGTGAGATGGTCTGCATAGGGCATCTGTTTGAGGCCGGTATTACTCTTTGTGAGGTATATCTGTGTCGTTTCCAGTTGCTGTAGATGTCTTGTGAGGTACATACCACATGGGGCATTGTACTCTATAATGGGCTTTATGTGTGATGAGTAGAGGGGAACACTGACCTATGTTTCCCTGGATGACACACCTTTTGTGATGACATGTGCCACATAGACAGATGACATGACTAGTGTGGCACTGTGATTATCAAAGGGGAGACTACTGTCCACCTGTGTCCCATGGTCTCTTATCACACCTTTGGCGTTAGGTAGACTACCACCTATGTGGTAGTTAATGGGTACAGAGTTTTTGCAAGAAGGGATGCCAATGCATTGTCAACATTGAGCTTGTGTCCATGGCTTTGTCACCAGGCATCTGTTGCAGTAAATATGACCCTGTCTCTCTCTCTCTCTCTCTCTCTATATATATATATATATATATATATATATATACACACACACACACACACACACACACACACACACACACATATAAACATCCATTGGTGTACATATAGATATACATATAGGCACATATACAGTCCACCTTTCATGGTGGGGATATCAATTATGCGAAGGTTGTGAGGTATAGAGTTATGTCATAATATTGCACAGTGTTGTGCGGAATGCATTGAAGGTGTTCTCAGCCCATGTAGCTTTAGTTGGCCTCACTGGCTGCAACACTGCAAACCTGATGAATCATACCCACAGAGTTTAACCACCACATGTCATATACCAGCACTGTATGCTGTCTTGTTTGCCACACACTACAGCCTACATAGAAATATGCACATAACCTTCAACAACATATATATGTACACCCTTCACAAACAGTTGCAGTATGTCCCTTGCTCTATGCACATGTACAGATGCTAATATATCTGACACAGACAGATCTCTCCGCATGTGTGTGTGCCATACACACACAAGGTCCACACTGTTGTAAGTTCGTGTACCTCATGGCTGACCTGTTGGGCCTTGCTGCAACATGAACAGGTGTCACATGTGAGCACACAGTAATATTAGAGGGTGTATATATAGCTGCAAATGCTAGATTAGCATACTAGCCTGGTACAGCTGTTGCCAATGCTAAGCTACACATTAATATGACTATCATGCATTTGTTACTCTGTCACATTCATGTTTATATAACCGTATGCGCTACTCCCCCAAACAGACATTGTACACACTACTGTACAAAACACAGATAACATGGATCAGATGTTTGACATTTAATGCTGAACTACATATGTCATAGTCATATCCCACTGCACACAGCTACACACTGATTTCTCCATGCCAGTAGTTATGCAGGGCATCTGTTCATAGATACATACTGCTGCCACATATGGATGATTCAAACTATGTAGAGTACTCTTCATAAACATCTACTACATGCCAGTAAATACATAGCTGTTACATACCTTTCCTTTTTATGTGTTCATATTTGTCGGTTTCATGTGTTTTGTAATAACTTTTCTTTTTATAGCTTATGATTTTTTTCGAGATATGTATTTTTTTCAATATAATTATTTTTTTCTTTTCAATATATTATTTATTTTTCAATATAATTTTTTTATTTCAATATTTTTTTGCAATATATTTTTTTCAATATATTATTTATTTTTCAATATAATTTTTTCAATATATTTTTCTTTTCAATATATATATTTTTTCAATATATTGTTTATTTTTCAATATATTCTTTTAGTTTTTCTTTTTTTTCAATATATTACTTTTTCTTTCAATATATTTTTGTTGATATTTTTTCTTTTTTTCTGCTGCTGTTGTCTGCGTCCGTCCGTCTCTCTCTCTCTCGCTCTCTCTTTCTCTCTCTCCCTCTGTACTTGCAATGAAATGATTGCATGTGTGGACAGCAAGTACAGCCTTCTTTTATAGGAATCTGCACATGTGCATGTGATGGCCTCTGCACTAATTGGTGGCCACCATTTGGCAATTGCATGCAGCCTGCTGTGTGGTACTTGCAGTACTCACTGTCATAGCAACCCAATGCTATAAATTGCTAAGTCAGGTAGGCATAGCCCTTTCAGCTTTCCAAAGTGGGGACCATGCTTGTTCGCTGTGGACACCATTGTGTAAGTCAGAAGGTTGGTATACTTCTCATAACTGATGCAAGGGGTGTAGCCAGTGATTTGAATGTTGTACTCAGACCTGAATGTTGCCACTTCCAGTACACAGTTGACAGTGTAGAATTGTACTCACCCCTACAAATGCTAACACGAGATACATGGGAGTATATAGTTTCTTTTCTACTTATACAATTAGCTGCCATACATATGTAGTTATTGAGATGTTTTCATTTGGCACATGAACTGTTGGGAACTGCTGTACTGTGGATATTAATGTACTCACTTCTGCACAGTTTGTGCTTTTTCTTTTGTTGACATTATCACAAGATGCTCATGAAAACTGGACAGTTCTACTGAGTATGCCTACCTACATCCTTGCTGTACCTTGAACACACATGTATTTTGTACATTTGGGTGGGGATTGTCCTGCTGTGATACTGTGTGTGGGTTGTAAAGTGCTGCTGTAACATTATTTACTGCTAGAATGTCTGGTTCTGTTATCACAGTCATGTAGTGCAATTCCACAACAACTGCTGGTAAAGTTCCACAGAACAGGTTTTGTGTTATGGCATTCCTATCTTTCCTTTACATTCACTCATTCTGATGCATGATATATATTTCAGCAACACCCTGCTGTATATCTACTGTGGCTTAGTGGTACTTCATGCAGTCTAGTGTGTCCGGGGTTCGAGACTGACAGTGGTGTTTTATTTTGCTGCTGAGCAGAACAAGGGCCCTCACATGCAGGGTGACTAAGGCACTTTTAAGCAGTTGTAAGCGGGTTTGCATGATGCTTAACAATACTTAGCTAAGCGCACACAAGTGCACACTTGCGCAAACCAGCTAAGTACTGCTTAAAAGTGTTTACTCACGCTAACCCCTGCGCTCATTTCTTTGAAAGAAAAGAAAATGGGGAGATAGGAAAGTGGTGAAAAAGGTGCACAAAGAGGGAAAGACAGTAGGGAAAACAGCTCGTGATGTGCAGTACGGGTGTAGGGAAAGTCCATAGCTGCCCATTTCTTTAACAGCAACAGCTGTGCATATACTAGTAATTTGGAAGGAAATTTGAAACCTTTCACCCCTGAGAGAGGGGTGAGGACAACGAAGTATGTTGTACTGCCAATTAAATTTCAGTTTATGTGTCCAGTGGACATCTGTGCAAAATGGAAAGCTATGTATGGGGCGTAAATTTTTTGTGGGAGCAGATTGCCCATTTTGTTTTTCAGGTGAGAGTGAAATGTGTGGTAGGGGAAGTAGGTATATTTTGGGAGGTAGGTTGGGGAGGTAAACAGACAAGACAAACAAGATGCATACAGGGGTGGAATATGACATATGGGGTGAGTGAACACCATTGACGGGGAAGGATGTTTGGAAATCGCAAGCCCATGAGATCACAGATGGCAACAGTGGAACTGAGATCCCCACCCATGGGCAGTCACCACTGCATCTTCACAGCCCAGAGGGTGGCTGTGTTGGGGGTTGCGTAGGAGGGGCAGGTTCATCTGTGAATCACGCCACTCTTGCCTCAAGCTGGCGTAGAGGATCAGCGCCTGAACGCTCGAGCTCCCTATGCACCACAGCCCAGACCATTTGGAGGGTGATAGGTGGCCCTCCTCCGGCCACGCTTGCATGGGGGGATGAGCCCCATCCCTTGCAGTGCTTCCACCTGAAGGTGGCACAGGACCAATGGAGGAGGAGGTGCCGGGCTGGGCACCGGACCTGCTGGTGCCAGGTGCCATCGCCAGCTGAAGTGGGACAGGTGGGTACGCTGGGGCCGGCCTTCCCATACGTTCTATGTTTAGGAGGATTTAATGACAATATGGGTTCGTAATAGCCAACAGCATTCCAGTTTAGTTGTAACAGCATACAGTAGTATTGCCATTAGCCCAACACACCAGAGTTCCAACAGTTGAACAGCAAGCATAACACATGCATATATAGAACAACAGTGGACATTCCTACAGCATGCAGGATTGATTGGTGGCAACAGGCCACCAAGATTGTGGTATGTGAACAGGGCACATGCATCATAGTAAATGCAGATATTTATAAACCAATAGGACATGTGTCCCAACAAATGTTATGAGATTAGACATACCCATTGATGTGTGGAATTGCATTGTTTGTGCACATACAGTAGGGTGTAAAAAGATACCTCCATTAACAACTTATATATACTTATAAGTTTACACTGCATTCCTATTGACTGCAGTTATATATCCCCTACATGTATTATTACACTAGGCAATGTCTGTTAAATTGTGAAATGGGTTTTGCTAGTTCTTGATATACCTGACCTGTATCTAACATACAAACTGTCCTGGATGCAGATGTTACTGCTACATATTTATATATTTCATTTATATTTATATATCTACATATCTGGATGTGTTCAGGTAACATTATCATTTATATGTTGACAGCCCCCTACATTTCTAGCAGCACACTGACATTTCTGGGGAACACAATAACAAGCTACTCATGTGCCAGATTAACCTGTACATGCCGGCCATGAACCAACCGTTGTGGACTGTATATATGCTTAACAGCTACTGGCACTCCCTTCATCCACTTTATATGGTTCTACCCATGTGTGGGTTGACTGCGCTTAATACAACAGTACTATTTCTATAATGCAAGGGTACAACAACATATCGAAGAAAGTGACACGGACACACTCCAGGAATTATACCTTTATTAATTACATTACACACTTTTGTAGTGGCTCTCTCATTTATTTGATATATCAGTGCATATAGAGGTCTTTTATTCAAGACATATTATACCTGTATTAATGGGTTACACCACCTTTTCACACTGTCTCACTTATTTTATATAACAGTACATGCAGAGAAGTTATTCAACACTTATTATACCTTTATTAATGGGTTACAACACTCTTTTTCAGGCTCTCTCACTTCTTTTATATGACAACACATGCAGAATAATTACTAACCTGCCTGTTGGTGCAGCCTTAGCAACCTATCTGCATAGGCCTGCTGATTCGCAGCGTGGACATCTGCAGCTGTGAAGTAAATGAAGGGATATTGAGACATACCTTTCCATAATATAGACTACAATAGCAATTCTTACATACTTCATTCCATGGCTACATACTCAGTAGTGGGGCATTTTCCATTTCATGGGCCTCCTGTATCCACTGGTTCAGTCAGTCCTCCTTGCATCTCTTCAGATCTGAGTAGTGGTGTCTGACCTGCTCACCAGTCCGAGGGATGCCTGTGGCACTGGTGAGATCATGTGCCAGATGGTTCCAGGCTTCTGCTTTGTACTCAGTGCCCTAAAATTGGCCCTGCATGAGTCTTGCATCATGATAATGCACAAGGAGCCAAACCATTACTTTTGACTCCTCAATGCCCCACCATTGCGCTCGAAAATGAGAGCGCTCTCCGACATCAGCCATACTGTCTGCAGATGGGAGCTACAATCAGTTATGGCAATTATTCCCACCTATGGAGCTTAAATATGCCTCATTTCCCGCACTTATTTGTGATTGGCCGGTTTTGAAAAATCTCAGCTAAAAGCAAACCTGCTTGGCAATAGGTAAACTTCCATTGATATATATGAGTGTGTTGTAAATGCATCCGTATGTAAAGCTGTCATGGCTTAGTGGTTTAGTACTATGATTATGGTGCACAGTATCCTGAGTTCAAGGCCTGTCATTGCTTTTTATTTTACTACTGGCCAGACCGGCTAGGAGGTGTGGCTGTGTTTAGCCGACTTTGCTCAACTTTGCCCAACATTGCTCGATGTTGCTCTACATTGCCCGGCATTGCCCAACGTTGTGCTAGTTAGCGCGGTGCTCAGCTCCGCGCAAACATGTTTTGTTTGCGCTAGTTGGCGTAATGTGCAGCTCCGCGCAAAGCCATTGCACTAGTTAAAGCAGTGCTAAGCTATGAGCAATTATACTTAACTGTGCTTAATACTAGTAAACTTTGCTTAGCAGTGCGTCACATTGCTTAAGATGTGTTACTTATGCATTTATCAGTATGCATGACCATTCCACCTTCTTATATATATATATATATATATATATATATATATATATATATATATATATAAAATATTGTTCACTACCACATAGGCCATTTCAATGCATTTTACTAAAATTTAAAAGGTAAATGTCAGGAATTATTTTTATGCACAGATTTCCTACAGAAAATGGGAAGGGGAGTGGCAGGACTCGGACCGGGAATGCCTCCTTTTTGTCCGAAGTCTCTAGCACTACGCTATTGCACTTAATTTGCATATAAGTAGTTTATTATCCTCTTCAATGTCTACACTGCTAACTGTAGCTAAGCAATGGGCAAACCCGTGCATACACGTGCGGCTATATCGGGAATAAAAAAATAAATAAAATGGAAAGCTTTACATTTTAAACTTGTACAGGGATTTAGAATGTGGGAGAGTGCAGTGTTGGGTATGTAGACATTTGAGCAGACTTGCTCATTTCACTTGACATTTGCAGTTTAGGCACTTGCAGGGGCGTGGATATTTGGACTGCTCGCCAGTCTGACACGCCCCCTGCAGTCGTGCACGCTCCGTGTTAGCCTTAGAGTTGAGTCAGCGGTCCCTCATGAATATGCATGACGCACTGACATCATACTCTTAGACTGCCGTTTCCGAGTAAGACTTAGTTAGTCTTACACGGAGGATTAGTGAATCCCAGCCAATGTCTATTTATGTACTATAAATGCATAGTTATACAAATCACAAATACTTATTATATTTCTAAATGTTTTACAACTACTTTCTAATCTTAAACTGCAAGTGTATTAACAGATAATTTAAAGAACAATGATAAAAAGGTTAACTATAGTTTATAGAGTATAAAATGTGAACTCAGGCCTTCCCAGTCTGGATAAATAGTTACAGGAAATGTTGTAAAAACAAGATAAAAAAAAGACTGATTGCCAGAAAAGTAGCTTGAATTGTTCTATAAAGCATTATTGTTATTAAAACATAATTGTTAAAATGTTTACAGGCAACCCTATTTGGTAATTGTAATAAAATGTCACAATTGTGCATAGATGTCGCTGATAATCTGTTTGCAAGTAAATGTTAAAAGTAAAAAAAAACTTAGTTGCATCAAGTACAGCCAACAGATGGGCTATAGTATACATACAGTTCAAATCAATTGTACAGGAGGGTATACATACTTACTAGTAGCAGTAAACAGCAAAAGCTTTATAAAAATTATCAAATCAGACAAAGGCCCATAGTTTGTTAACCTAATAAAGCAAATAAACAATACTGCAATGCTGCAGGGGGAGGGGCACTTTTTCAGTTTTACACTGACTGTATAAGCAGTACTGCACAAGGGTCTGAAATAGAGCTACAGGAAGAAATACTATTTATTCCTTTTTGACAATACTATTTTAGGGGGGAGGAAAAAACAGGCATTAGTGCATAAGAAACACTGGTAAACAGATTAAATCTGAAAGTCCAAGATATTTTATGCTAGTTATTATTGTATTGTTTAAGTTATACACAAGATTATTTAAAATTGCTTCATTACAGCTATATAAGAGAGTAAAGATATGTAAAAAATTGAACAAGACTGGTCACTATTTTAATATGTTTTTGGCAAAACAATGTTGGTATAAAAAAGCATGAATGTTTCTAATTGCTGAGTATGTAGTTTAAAATAACAGGACATATGCCTTTGGTAGCAATTCCACTAGATATTTCTAAAGAGACATAAACATTTTCCAAGATTTTGCTTAATATTAATGTTATTAAATTTGTAAGATGATACTAAATGTACTTTACAGTCTTTGTATGTACAAATGCAGAAGAATTCAGTACAAATGATAGTCTTTGTATGTACAAATGCAGAATAATTCAGTACAAATGAAATTAATGTCCAGTAATGAATATGTGTGAAAAACCATGTTTAAAAAAATTTGGCCCAGGGTACCTACTAGATTGAAATGCATGAATAGCAAACAGTCTGTGTAAATACATACTGTATAGGATACATTGTAATAAGTTCAAGAGTAATTTGTCAAGTTGTAATATTATCACTGGTTTCAAGTTGCAGTTTTATCATTGGTTTTTGGACCATCATTTTATCTGTACTAGTATTGGTTACTCATCTAGAGAAAAAATTATATTAAAATATTGTATTCATACAGCTAATGGACTAATATGTAAACAGCATTTTTCAGAGTAGATTTCACTGTCAATTAAAGTTTATGGGCAGTTCAGAAATATAACGACAATGTTATGGTTAAAATGCATTGAAACTGTATATTTTCAGTAGTGTATAAATGCTTGCAGTAGCACATGCTTCGTCTCTTTTAGTTAATTCAACATTTGCAAAGAGTTAATGGAACAGTTCTATGTCATAAATTAAATTCTGTGATTGAAAAAAAAAATTAATCAAGTTAAAAAATAAAACTAAAGCAGACACAGCTCATAATTGATAAAATATTTTCACAGAATGGTCTGCAAAAGAAAAAGTTGTTAGGTACATTCAGTTTTGGTAGTAATACTTTTATAAAAAAAAGAGGGAATTGTTAGAGTTTGTGAATTGTGAATATAAGGTTGAAATTAATTCTGCTACAAATATATGAAAGATAAAGAATAAAATAAAAAGTGTGCTTTAATGTAGGAATATAGCTTAGCAATTTAAAAATGGCATTCATATTGTATGACATAGCTCTAGCTGAAATAAGTGAAAAACAAAGAAGATCTATTAATGAACACAAGATATTTCCTGAGCAGTTTGTTTCCTTTCAGACTTCTGACAATGGACATGTTTTTGTAGTATATGTTTTCCTTAAGATACATTTGTCACAGTATTAAGAAAAGTTTGGCGTAATTCCTCATAGATAAATGGACATGGCTTTTTATAGAATCATCAGAAAAAAGCCTAGAAAAGCAATTTTGGAAAGCAAGTATTATATGCTTTTCTCATGTTTGCAGAACAGTTTACAAATATCCATTAACAGACAGCAACAGCAGCAGAACAGCTTGTACAGATGTTTCCTTTCAGATTTCGGTTAATGGCATCCTCACATCAGCAAAAATGCTTACAAGTAAATCACAAAAGGACAGTAGAAAAGTCTACCAAGAGGAAAAAACAAAATCTATGTGCGTGACTAGAACTGTATATAACTGTATTAATTCAGATATGTTAGAGGTATTTTGGTAGAAACACACTTGTTTCAAGGTATTGCATGGATAAAGAAAAGTCATCATTCTATAGTGTTTGTGAAGAAAAACTTTGTAAATATATGCTGCAATCTGACAGAAGTAGTACATGTGGTTTGTTTATAAAAAGCTATTTATTGGTTACTGCTCTTAAAGTCAGATGCTGCATCAGTGTATATTCTACAAGTTTCTATGGTTAACAGACTGTGATAATTAGACTTTGATTTTAGCAGTAAACAGCCAGCAAGACTGTGTGTCTTAAGAAGACTTTGGATCCAGCACAGCATAGAAGCAGAGCGCAAATTAAAATATATTTTTCAATAGTGACCCTAACTAACATTCCTAGCCTGTATCCAAAAACAGAGGTAGTGAGTGTGTAATGCCTTGTATAAGGTCACTCCTGTAAAAGCACAGTAAATAACGTTTATGTGAAGTACTTCAGATGTCTACAGTTTTCTACAGTTTGTAGCAATACAGTTCATCAGACGTATGAATCCAGAGAGACTGTAGTGCAGGAAGGTGAGCAGTGCCATAAATTCTCCAAAAAAAGGTACAATGCAAAGTTGTAAGACTGAAACTGCCAGTTTTGCTGTACCAACTTCACAAGTGGCTACAGAGACTTTTCAGCCATCTACAGTAAAGCAGCTGGCCATCTGCCTCTCTGTTGACTGGTAAGAACATTTGTCTGTGTTACGTACAGTATGAATGCCATAGAGGTAATAATAATAATAATAGAATGAAATGTATATACAGCATATTAGTAAATATAAAACTTTTTAGGGCAAGTTAATAGTAAGGCATTATGCAGATGAATTACAATATTTGACTGGTGTCTGAAACAAAATCGTGTGGTATAAACAAATGTTTATTGTGTGTAAAATGTCATAAAAATACAGTGCATGCCATTATTCAAAGGTAAGACTGTACAGATAAAAGTTGTAATGGTACAGAACCAGAAACAGTTAATATGCTATCATTATATTCAAATGTTAAACAGTTATGTTCTGTCACCAAATGTAAAAGGTTTATTTCAGAGTTGCAAAAACAGTCAAATCAGTTACCGATAGAACCTCTAGTACATTTTGTTACAAAATAATGTAATAAACTTCTAAAAGACAGACACAGTGAGTTCAGGAAGCTTAGACAAGTTATACATACATCTTTTCAAAAGTGCATAGGAGTTTTAGATTCAGCAGAACAGGTTACTGAAAAATATCAGAAAGACCATACAGCATTACAGGAAACTCTTCAAAAGCAGTTGCAGGATAAAGAAAATAAATTAGCTAAACTGACAGAGTTTGACTTCCTCCATGTAACAGCTGAGCTAAAAAAAAATAGGAAACTACAGCTGATTTGTACAAAGTAAATATATTGTATAATATGTTTGTGTTTTGAAAATGGTTAAGCATACATGGTAGGATGGTAAAATCTAGACAAATCATTCTCAAATGTTTAAAACTTCCATTCAGTTAAAGCAAGACATGTATCAGTACTACAGTAAAGTAGAACATATGACTGCCATTCTTAGCATAGTCAAAAGGTTAACAAAACTGTTCTAGTGTATAAAAATTAAACAAAAATAGTTACACAAAACAGTTCTAGTGCATAAAATTAAATAAAAATAGTCAATAAGAGTAAAGATTTAAAGTCACAAGACTGACATGCTTGTATAAAGATATAAAGATACAAGACAGACATGCATCTATGTTCTTTTCATCTAGAGTACATTTGTTTACAATGCACAAAAGCAAAATGCAGACAACAGCAAATATAAATAATGTAAATACAAAGATATGTTAGTTAAGCTAATATCTATTTTTGTTTTTACAATTTTTTTATAATTGTATAGTAACACCACACCAAACAGTTAAAGTTCTGAATTTTAAAAAGAAATAAAATCACAGATGGTATTAGTCAAACAGTTTTTGTAAAATGAATGGCAGGACAGTTAAATAAATAAAAAATCCTGAAATCCATGTAAGCTAATTGTAAAATAATGGGCCGGATTCACGGAGGCTTGCATGGAGTCTAAGAGTAGAGTAAGACTCCAGACAGCCAATTTGTCTGCCGAGTGATCCAGGAACAGCCGTCGGGGGTGTGCATAAGAGCTCCTAAAACGACTCTTGCACGAACAGTGTCAGGTTATGCAAATTACCTCATTTACTGCTGAAAGTGATGCAAATGAGGTAAATTTGCGATCCAGGAAACACTAACCTGTCCGAGTAAGAGTAGTGTTATTTGCAGAAATGTACTCAGTTGGTAACTGAGTACCGTTCTGCAAGAAGCAAAATGGAGCTATGACAGCTCTAAATAAAGGATGCATCCAGTTGAGGAAGCATGCCAATGGCCAAATATAAGGCCATTGGCATTTTTATGTGTTGCAAAATAATAAAAAACAATTTTCCCCCCGATTTCCGATGTTTAAGCGTAGCACAGCACCGCGCAAATGTGCAGCACTCTAAAAACCAGAAAAAAAATAAAATCCAAAAATAGGCATTTTATTAAATATATTCATCTGCCATGCAGGTGAATGGCAGGCTGAAGACAACATGGCTACTGAGTAGTGGTTGCTAAGGGGGGAAGCTCAGTCTGAGAGATGTAACCAAGCATTAGTAGGCAATCCTATGCAAATGAGTATAAGGATAGTGAATCCCAATTTTCCCTGCCATGTGAACCATGTCCCTAGACTGTAAGAGTAGTATTAGGGGAGTAACAGAGTAGAAGATAGGTGAAATCATGAGGGCCTTATGTATCAAAGACTGTAAGCTTATTGGAGCAGAGTGGCATGTGTTTGCTGTGAGTTACTCAGGACTGGAAGAGGCGTGTCTACAGTTGTCTGAACTGAAACCCAGAAACTGAAGGTGTACACCGTGGCTATCACTAAAGTTTCTTGCAAAGATGCTTATACTGTGTGCGTGTGTATGCATGCCTGTAAACCCGTCTAAGCCTGTGTGCGCATGTGTGCACCCGTGTAAGCCTGTGTAAGGCTGTCTAAGCCTGTGTGCGTGCATGTGCACCCGCCTAAGCCTGTGTAAGCCCGTGTAAGCCTGTGTAAGCCTGTGTGCGCATGTGTGCATGTTTGAGCTTGTTTGCGTGTCGCTGCCCCCTGTGGAAACAGAAAGGGAAAAGGAAGGAAAAGAAGTAGTAGGAAGTTAACCAAGGAGAACTAGCAGAGCTGCCAGGTGAAATCAATCAGAATCAGCCAATTACACAGGCAGTACACTAGCCCAGCCCAGCACTTAAAACTCTGCAAACAACATTCCCCCATGTTTTTCTCAGAAACACTGCAACACTGCAGTCTACAAAGAGAAGTGAAAACTTAAAAAGCTTAACTGAGACAAAAAATGTTAGGGGCTGCCATTGCTATTATAAGGCAATATGTGCAAGATGCTGAGGGTGGTGCCATTACAAATGCTGCTGAGCAACCCACAGTGAGGAGACGGAGAAGAGTGTATAGACCCAGGGTAACCTATCAGGGGCTACATGAGCTGGAGATAGTGGAGCACTATAGAGTGGACAGAGACCTCCTGCAGCAAATTGTTGAGCTGTGCAGGCCACACCTCACACACAGAACCAACAGAGGGGAACCCATCCCAGTGGAAACCAAGGTATGTGTTGGCCTAAGAATACTAGCAACAGGTACCTTCCAGAGACCAACTGGTGATATGATGGGGATTTCACAGGCATCAGCATCCAGGGTACTACACCAGTTCCTGAATGCCATGTCAGCACATGTTGGTGATCATGTATATTTCCCCAATTCCCGTGAGGTATTGGCCAGCAATATGCGTCTCTTCCAGCAAATAGCAGAATACCCTGAAGTAGTGGGTGCAATTGTCTGCACCATAGCCGGCTTAGGCATAGGCCAACTAGGCGGCTGCCTAGGGCACCTCTCTAGCAGGGACACTTTTCCAGGATTTATTTGTTGTAGGTAGACTAGGATGGGGGCACCTGGTGGTGCCGGGGGGGGGGGCGCCATGGAGCCCTTTTGCCTAGGGCACCAGTTGTCCTAAGGCCACCCCTGGACTACACGCACATGCACATCAAAGCACCAGCCGGTGAGTGGGGTAGGGCCTACATCAACCGCAAGGGCTTCCACTCCATCAGCTGCCAGGTTGTGTGCGATACCCAGGGCATAATACTGAATGTGTGTGCTGGCTGACCTGGAAGCTACCCCGATTCCCATATCTGGCATCTGACGCAGCTGTACCAGACATTTGCCAATGGGGACATCCCTGACGGTCACCTAGTGGGGGATGCTGGATATGCACTGGAGCCATGGCTGATGACACCCATCAGAAATGCACACACACTTGAACAAGAACTCCATAATGAGGCACATGCACAAACACGAAATGTAATTGAGTGTGTGTTTGGGATGCTCAAGTCACGGTTCCGGTGACTGGACACATCTGGTGGAGCCTTGCAGTACTCACCAACTACATGTACCCAAATTGTCATGGTATGTGCCATGCTACACAATATGATCCTGCGAAAACAGCTGCAGCAGGAACAGCATGGGGCAGGGCCAAACAGTCCCCCACCATTGCCAAGGCCTGCACAGGCACAGCGTGACTCTGAGGAGGAACAACCTGAGCCTGCCCCAGTAGGCAGAAGGAGGCGTGCCCAGTATTCCTTGGCCTTGGCAAAGAAGCAACGCATAGCACATACACTGGCTCAGTAGGAACCCTGGAAATGATACTTCTCTCTGACCCGCACATAAAATAAAAGGGATGCCTAACTTGACACTACCTGTTTACAAACATGTATAGGGAGTGTAGTATGTGCATCCGACATAGGCAGCCCTGCAGCACCACCTGAGGCATGATTGCCATATTTTAAGCAATATAAAGCAGTGCTAAGCAGCATTTACCAATATTTAGTATATGTAAACAAAATTGCCCATGTTAACTAGCGCAATGTTGGGCAACATTGAGCAATGTTGGGCAAGGTTGGGCAAAGTCGTACAAAGTTGAGCAAAGTCAGGTAAACATGCTCATATTTGCTTTACTGTTCCTTAAGCAGTCTGGTCTGCCCAGCATGAAAATAAAAAGCAGTGACAGGGCTCAAATCCAGGATACTGTGCACTATAGTCACAGTACTGAACCACTAAGCCATGATAGCATTTCAGTGGCACAGACACAGCAGGACAATTGTACACTAATGCAAACACAACGAAATGCTGTATCATGCCCCTAAAAAAGCATATGGGTAACCTCCCCCCACAGGCCTATGTAGACAAAGAACATCAGGCTAGGCGGTGTAGGCTATGAAGTCGCAATCTAATATACGCGACATTGGATGCTAGGATCTGTAGCACAGTAGTATGCCTCAAGCCAGTACAATAGGCAACAGTACATACTGAAATGGTGTACCATACATAGCAGTGCAGGCATAGCAAATGTGTATAAGTGTCAGGTGAAACTGTCATCCTATGTACACCCACAGTAACAATCAGGTGTGCCCCCGGGTAGAAATGTGCAAAGAATAGCTGTCCCCCATGTATGTAGAAATGTTGATAAGTCTATGAAAAGTGTCTCATGGAAGCCCTGCAGGCACAGCATGATCCCTGTTGATCTATGACACAAAGGTGAGCCCTGCTGTAAAAATACAACTTGATTTGCCATACACATGTAGCATAAATGCCTATACTGGGCATGCTCACACACTCCAACAAATGTAGTGGATTTCATTCAGCATCACACTGAAAGGTCATAGTGGGCATGCCCACACACTTTAATAAATGAAGCAAATGTCAGGCAACAACATACTGAAAGGTCATACTGGACATGCTCACACACGTAGGCTAAATATGGATGTGATAATAAGGGATCTATGGACAAATGTGGATAGTCATCTCTACTTCCAGAAACACATTCACAAAGTGGTCAGAAAATCATGCTATGTATTCACGCAAACTGCCAAGGTCTGTGCATGTAGGTCAAAGGAGGTTCCCACTACTCAGCGGTCATCAGACCCGTCAGAGAGTACCACAACACACTTGCGATGAATCTGAGTAGGCACGTTCAGCAGCCAGAAAGACCACTGAAGTACCTTAACTCATTACATCCAAGTGACGCCTCCAGGTGCATCTGCAGTTACCTCCTACTGCGCCTCTAGGCATCAAATATTCCTTATTCTGATACGTTGTACGTAGCATGGTTTTGGAAGTATTGATGCAAATATGAATATTTTATCTTGAAGCATACATGATGGCAAACAGCTGTATTGATGTTTGACCTATGTCAATGAGTATTTGTTAGAACTGCAAGGTGAGAACTTCATTTTTTTAAAGGTTCAAGCCACACCCTCAAGGAGTTAGGTACACACTCAAAAGAGATGTACTGGAGGGAATGAGTTAACAAGAGGATTACTGGCCTCAAATAGTTGCCCCATGCAACAAGACTGAATGTAACCCAATCTGTACTCTGTTGCATACTGTCTACTCAGGAGATCTCTGCCCAACAGACAGGTCCATGTCATGGCTACACTCAGATCTGTTCTGAGTTACATCTCAATGGCACTAAATATACAGACCCAACTGATATTGCCAACATCCTGGCAGATAGGATAAGTGTTAACTTTACACCCCTCTCACCCATGAAAGAGCACATCTCTATAATGGAAGACTGCAAAGTTGCTGTCATCACAGCTGCACAGGTAAATAACACTCTCCAAAGCCAGTATCACAGCAGCCATGGGACCAGATAACATCCCAGGCTGTGTAGTATCTACTTCCCTGAAGTAAAATTTAACATGGAAGATCTGTGGCTGCTGAAGTTTCCAGAGGACTGCAAACTAGGAGCCATAACTGTAAACACTAAAGATGTGGACACCCTACAAAAGGGCCTAACTGAGACAGATGGCTGTTGTCAAAGCCATGGGCTCTAGCTCAATGCCAAAATGTACATTGTCATCCCCTTTGTTAAAAACTCTGTAGCCAAGAACTACAACATAGGTGGTAGTATACTTCACACTGAAAGTGTGACAAGAGACCTTGAGTTGCAGGTGGACAGTGGACACAACTGTGATAATCACATTCCCACAGTAGTCAGGAAACCCTCCTATGTGGCACATCTCATCACAAAATGTGTCTCATGCAGAATAGAAGAGGACATTGTTCCCCTCTACTCATCACTCACTAGAACTATAATAGAGTACAAGGCCACTTTTGCTATGTACCTCACAAGACAACCACAACAACTGGAAAGCCTGCAGCAATACCTCACAAAGAGCATTAGCAGACTGAAATACATGCCATACACAGAACATCGCAAAATGCTCTATCCATACTCGCTTGCACATTGCCTACTCAGAGGTGTTCACTGCCTAACATACAAAGCTATGTCAAACACAGAGCTGTTGGACATGCTCCATGTAAAACACTCACAATTCCTCTGACCTTTGGACCCAAAACCATGAGTGAAATACAAAAGGAAGGGGTGCACCCATTTACCTTATGGATACCCACACTTTCAGGTTAGTGGCACTGCATGAAGCCTTGGAGACCATGCAAGTGCAACTAACATTGGGCAAAGCTGCTCATCAGATTGTAGCCTGCTACAGATCACGTACCTTGTCTCAGGAACCTCACTCAGTATTCCTGAGAACAGTGGAATATACAAAGGTCCTATCAAACACCATTATATGAGGAGATTACAACTACCCAAACATTGAGTGGGAGAATTACTCATGTACAACGTCCTTTGCCCAACGTTTCCTAGAGTTTAAAAACTCTAACACCCTGGAACAGCTGGTCACCACACCCACTAGAGGTGACAACATACTGGACATGATCATCACCAACATGGGGTACCAGTGTTCCACAACAGAGATAAACCCCTCACTGGTAATATCAGATCATAAAGTAATCACACTGGACATCCACATCCCACCCCCCCACTCAGTCAATGAAACCACTGTGAAGGCATATTCAAAAGCAAACTGCACACTTCCCAAGATCAAAGTGGAACGTTCAAAAGACCTCTTGCTATAGGGTAATGGTATACAATCTGCCGAATCATTTACAAGTGCACCGTATGAGCATCTACAGGGATGCATGGAACGAGACATCACAAATAAATCCAAGATGTACTTCTCTAAAAATAAGACAACAATCAGGTGGTTGTTGCCCATAAATAAGCTAGACAACAGAAGGAGGAAACGAACACATGATAGAGCCAACTTCACTAAAGGAAAGTCATCACTGATCATTATTAGGAAGAAACAATGATCGCTCATAAAATAACCCAAGGACAGTTTCTAAAGACAAATAGCCAAGGAATGTAAGAATAACAACCACAAAGCCTTCGGTAGCTATACCAGACATGTAGGTGTCAACTTCCAAATATGCTGTCAGCTACTGAAAAATGGAAAGAAATACACTGAACCAACTTTCATTGCCCACATCCACGGGGAAAAGTTCAGTATAAACTCCCCCCCATCACCCCCAAATGGCCCTGTGTCCATCACAGAAGGATGCAGAGCCCCAGACGTCATGGGCATGCAGGTAAAGGCAGCCCTCTCCAAAGCTAATAACACAGCATCAATGGGACTGGATGGTATCCCAGGCTGCATCTTACACTAGGCCCAAAAGGAACTACACCCTCACCTTCATCCACTGTCCAGACTCAAGCGTACCACAGGCTATGTACCCAAAGAATGGCATTACACTAACAGTCATCCAGCTCCACAAAGGGGGTGCCACAACAGAACCTGGAAACCATTGCCCTATATGTCTACTCAGCCTGGTCTACAAAGCTATGGAGCAAATTGTTATGGAACCCATAAACATAGACATTGGAGACCTGCAGACACTGGACTCTACATATCTTCGCCTTCTTAAAGGCAGATCCTGGCTCCTAAACCTAGTTGACTTATTTCAAACAGTTACCAAGGACATAGATGGAGGTGAAAGTAGTCCACACAGCCCACGTGGACCTCACTAAGGACTTTCTACACCATTCCCCACTCTGTCATCATGGACAAGCTTACCAGCTTGAACATTAACAGCTATGTCACAGGATGGGTGGCCAAATGGCTCACAGATCAAACACACATGTTCAGAGTTGCGGGTGCAATGTCCGACTCTAAGCCTGTCACAAATGACATCCCACAGGTCTTGGATCTGGGACCCCACCTGTTCAGTAGATATTGCTCAGAGGTATAGGCAAGCACGGGAGATGTATGGCTGAACAGGTTTGCAGATGACTGCTAACTGTGGTCCATAATCGACTCTATGGCTGACGGCTGACACAGACATCCTCCAGAAGTGTCTTATAGAGACTGATACCTGGTGTCAAAACAATGCCCTCAAGCTGAATGCCAATGAATGCATAGTCATCCCCTTTGGGTAAAACAATGTGCACACAAATTACCACATAGGTGGTAATCCAGTATGTACGGAGAACGTCATTATGGCCCTGGGGACACATGTAGATAGCAAACTCTCTTTTGATGGTCACATAGCTAAAGTGTTTAGACATTCCTTCTATGTAGCCCACCTAATGTCACCTAATGTAACCCACTTTGTATAGTCTGATGATGCCACCATCCTACAAATATACCTGTGGAAAGGAGAACTCACAGTAATGTGCATAGCGTGTCGTGTAAATGCGTACTCCTGTAGTATCATAAAGTAGTTAAGTAGGGGTGTGAATCCTGCACTTGACAAGTGTGTGTGTGGTCTTCTTGGGAAGGAGCAACCTTTTTGGAGAGTAGTAAAACACCTTAAAATTGGTATACTAATCATTGTCAAGTCTGATGACATCACCATCCTGCAAATATACCTGTGGAAAAGACACTTCCTAGTAATGTGTTTAGCACGATGTGTTAATGCGTACTCCTATAATATCATGATGTAATTAGGTAGGGGTTTGAATCCTGCACTTGACAAGTGTGTTTGTGTGTAATCACCTTGGAGAGGAATAGAACACCTTAAAAGTGGCATACATATCTATGTCAAGTGTGATGATGTCACCATCCTACAAATATACCTGTGGAAAAAAGAACTCCCAGTAATGTGTGCAGCATGTCGTGTTAATGTGTACTCTTCCAGCATCATGAAGTGATTAGGTAGGGGGTTGAATCCTGTGTTTGGTGAGTGTGTATGTCACTATGTTGTGGGTTTTGCTTTTACTACTGTATGACATATCAGTATGCATTGCACATGTGAGGTAGCTGTGTGGCAAATACATATACGTACATGTTACCTCAATTATTGCATGTGTGGGAACCCTGCTTTCTCCAAGAACACAGCTGTCATCTTTGCCAGACTGTGCTGCTGTTTCCCAAACCTTAGGTCACATCTGTATGCTTGTGACAAGCCAAGCCACTGCAGTGATCCCTGGCCTAGGTCATCCGTGTCACACACACTCATTATGGTTTCTATTGAATTGTGTGAGTGAGGGTTTATGGCTGAGGTATATGTCAGACCTGTTCAAACACAGCAAAGTCTGTCAATGATGACTATTCATTATAGGTGTACAACAACCTTTGTGGATATGCATGCAGACCCCTTATTGCTTATGTGATCCACCGAGGGATTTCAAAATACCTTAGGAAATGTGATTATCAAAGGAGAGATGACATAACACTAGGTTGCATTTACACATCGGTACCTGTTCATCATGTTGGTGGCTACTACCTATGTGGTACTGTGGGGATACTATGTTCCGTAAAGCTGGATGACTATGCTTAGTTTGGCTTATAGCTTTACAGCATGGGTTTGACAACAGGTATCTGTCTGTATGATACCTTTGTGGAGGATGTGTGTGTCACCTGGATAATGCATTACAGGCCACAGTATGCATTACCAGAAATGGACGGACATATCCCTACTGTGATTGCTTGTACCTAAGAGCGCTATATGCCAAACAGCAGTGGTCTCAGTAATGAGTGCAGGTGAATATCACTGGTTACTGGCATAGTATAGTACCTGAAGGATCCAAATGTTGCTGTGTGTCCTACATCTGTGTATCAGTTGTCAAGACATCATCTAACGATTGGTTATGGTCAGGCTGTTGAAGTTATGTATACTACCAGAATGCAAAACAATGACAGATAGTAACAGTATCACCCACAGCACAGTGTCAAACCATGTCATACACACATGTGTAGTCAGGTTCTGAAATGTGTGTAGTGCAATGCATACTGGCCACCAATAGAAACTATGGAGTGTTACTGTGTAATACAGAGCATGTCACCCTGCCCATGTGTCCACTATGCACGCACATGCAGACAGTGCACCTCCACCATGTTCACAACTGTGCACCTGCAAATCTGTGTTACACACATCCCGCACATACTGTCCACTCTCTAACACATGCTGCCAATACTGCACACATCAGCCAAGTGGCACGTGGGCGGACAATACACTATTGGAACTAACACCGGTGTAAACAACACTACAATTACAATCATAGCTTTAATGCATCATGCCTGCTCAGCTACACCTTCAAGCATATCATTACACTCTACTGCTGACAACATGCTAACATTGCTATACTGCTATAAAGACACCCTGTGCATCAGCACAATGGTAGCCTGTTCCTGCATCGATGTTACAGATGACAGGAAGTGACACAGGTTTCATCATATGCACGTGGTGTGTTGTTGGTTTGCCAGAGGCCTACAGTGAGCCATCCAATCGACATGTATGTGTGTGTGTGTGTGTGTTTGTGTGTGTATGTGTGTGTGTGTGTGTGTGTGTGTGTGTGTGTGTGTGTGTGTGTGTGTGTGTGTGTGGGTGGAAAGAATACTGCTATGGGCCAATGTTGATGTAATGTGTGTGGGTATGTGTTAGCCCTAGGTGTCTGGATTATGTGTGTGTGTGTCTGCATGCACACAGTTCCACCATGTGGCTGCCACCCCAAAAGAGCAAATGTCTATCCCAACAGAGTGTAGCCTCCCTGACATCACAGATGCACAGGTGAGAGCTGCCCTCTCCAAAGCAAAAAACACAGCATCAATGGTACCGGACGGTGTCCCGGGCTGCGTCTTACATGAACTCTGAGAAGAACCGAACCCTCACATAAAGTCACTGTTCAATCTCAGCCTTACTACAGGATATGTACCCAAGGAATCGCGTACAGCAACAGTGGTCCCACTCCATAAAGGTGGTGCCACAACGGACCCCAGAAACTATCACCCTATAAGCCTGACTAGCCTGGTCTGCAAAGCTATGGAGCGTATCATCATGAAACTCATAAACGAAGACATTGGGAACCTCCAAACACTGGATCCTACCCAATTCGGCTTTGTTAAGGGCAGATCTGCCTCTTGAACCTGGTCGACTTCTTTGAAACAGTCACCAAGGCCATAGATGAAGGGAAGGTAGTCCACATAGCCTACCTGGACCTTGCAAAAGCCTTTGATACAATACCCCCACTCGGGCATCATAAATAAGCTCACCAGCTTAAATATCAACCCCTATGTCACAAGATGGGTTGCAAACTGGCTCAGGGATAGAACCCACATGGTCAGAATTGCAGGTGCCATGTCAGACTCTAAACCAGTTACAAGTGTCGTCCCACAAGGCTCAGTCCTGGGACCTCTATTGTTCGGTATATATTTCTCTGAGGTACAGGCTAACATGGGAGGACTATGGCTGACCAAGTTCGCAGATGACTGCAAACTGGGTGCCATAATCACCTCGCCGACTGACACAAGCATCCTCCAAAAGGGTCTCACAGAGATGGATAACTGGTGCCAGAGCCATGGCCTAAAGCTAAATGCCAAAAAGTGCATAGTCATCCCCTTTGGGAAAAACAAAGTGCCCACAAGTTACCACATAGGTGGTAATCCATTAAGTACGGAAGAAGTAATTAGGGATTTGGGGACCCAAGTAGATAGCAATCTCTCCTTTGACAATCACATTGCCAAAGTGGTTAGAAACACCTTCTATATAGCCCACCTTATCACAGAAGGGTTCACATCTAGATCAAGAGAGGTCATTGTGCCCCTCTACTCATCACTCATCAGGCCCATAATTGAATACAATGTCCCATTTGGGATGTACCTTACCCGACACCTGCAGCAACTGGAAAGACCCCAAAAGTACCTCATCAAGAGGATCAAGGGACTCAAACAGATGCCCTACGCAGTTAGGCTAAAGAAACTCCAGCTCTACTCAGTTGCTTACCGCCTACTCAGAGGCGATCTGTGCCTGACGTATAAAGCCATGTCCAACCCAGAATTAATGGACATGCTCCTCCTCAGGAAATCCAAATCCCTTAGAGCTACACGCTCCAGGGACTCAATCCTCAGCACAGAAATAAATAGGACATGGTGGAGGGACAGATTCATATCCCAGAGGCTCCCCTCACTCTGGAACAAAATCCCAGTCCATGTTAGGCAGAGTCCCTCAATGACCCTCTTCAAGAGAAATCTTGACGACTGGATGGGAGATCGTAGGTTTACCCCTGGGATCTCTTCTGTGTCCCTACTAGACAGAGGCACAATAAACTAACCTCAAAAGGGCTATCTTCTGTGACCTACTATACAGAGGCAGTCAACTAATCTAAAACGGTGGCGAAAACCAAACACACTCTGGCTAGGCTTATAAATGCCCTAGGGCAGATAGCCTAGTATCAACCTATGAACCTATGAACCTATATACGGGTATATGTGGGACAGCCACAGACTGTACCTGCGAGGCTTTACAGATCACCATCTCTGGCCACGGATACAGTACCTGTTCCAGACTGGGTACTATCCCCAGAGGTAGATGGATGTACACTGGATCCAGGTCCATGCTGGGACTGTCCAGAGCCACGTGCACGTGGTCATCTAGGATGCTCTATGGACAGCCCACCCCCAACATTGCTGGGGCTGGTACTGGCACTACGGGAGCGGCTGTGGCTTGAGGGATGTCTGCAGCAACTGCCAGCTGCTGATGTTGCTGGCATATGTCCACATCGATGACTCAACCGTCCAACACTGTCCTGACACATGGACATGACATTGCGGAGGACATCTAATGTCTCTCCCCAACGTCTATCAGTGACCTCAGTGTAATTACGGATGGCACCAGCTAGGTCATGGATACTGTCAAGTACGGCAGTGTTATGTGCCCTCTGTGCCCTTAGTCCCTGTCTGGTGTACCGTTCCATACATGCCTGTGCCTCCATGACAGCCTGGAACATGCGTGAGGTTGTAAGACCTGTGGCACATCTGCCAGTGGCATGATGAGCAGCAGTGCTCTGACGAGAACCCCTAGACATCTGCCTATGTAGTACCCTTCCAGACATCTGGGTATGGCTGCTGTGTCGGGATGCATGTTCCATGGATACCACATTGTCCTGGCCAATGCTGACTGTACGCTGTCCCTCAGCTAAATGCATTGGTGATGGATGTATTGGCAGTATGACTGTGTGCATGGATGGGGTGGACACTTGTGTACTGCCGATTGGTGGCCCAACGACAGACCCTGCCAAATATGCCTGTGCCTCAACACACCTATCATCATTATCACTATTTTGCTCAGTGACATCAGTTTCCCTGCTGCAGCGAACCAGCCCAAAGTCAGCACCTGTGAGAGGAAGACAGGAAACGCACTTTACGACCTGTACATGATGTCGGCACACATGAACACATGCACACATGCACACGAATGCACTCCTCACTAAAACGGACACACACACACACACACACACACACACACACACACACACACACACCACCAGCAATCCAGAATGTACTCAATAGCGGGTGATGGCGGGGTACAGTATCACAAGGCAAACAGTTATATCACACATGTCAGCATGCAGGACGTGTGTTGCTCACCAGCATGCAGTGCATGTGTAGACAGCCCTTGCTAACAACAGTATACATGGCTTTGATGCATGTGTGTTGTTGTTCAGTGATTGGCCTCACCCTGGAATGCAATGTGTACATGGACACAACATTGCTGTGTAAGTATTAAAAGCTCTGCAATGTCCTGTGCACCATCACTCACAGGTATGCATACCATGGCTGGATGTGTATCTGTGTGTCACATAGATATCCATTTCTGATTAGAGCGTCTGTGTCTTTAGCAGATAAATGTGGACACAGGTTTAGCACATGCATGCTATGTATACACACAGGATGAGTGGTGCATGTATACCTGATGGAATACCATTGCTCAACATTACCATTGTACAGTGGTTATGTTGAGTGTAGGACATATTGTGGATATGCCAGTGCCAGCCATGACATGGCATGCTACAACGCAACTGCAACATTAAACATCACACATACACAGTGTGTGTCATGTGACCTATACACTCAATAGCATTACAAGACATATATGTGTCACTTTGTACAAATGGTGATTGCTATGCATATTGTGTATCGGTGCATATGTTTACACACAGACAACATTGAGGTGCACAGCAGTTAGTGCTATGTGTAGTACTGTGGTCACTGTAACTGGATGGGGTGTAGTACCATGAGCCATCATCATGCAGCATCATGTGGTCACTCAAGGCTACTAATGTGTGCCAGACTGGCACATACCATGCTGTACCAGAACTGCTGTACCATGGCTACATTCACCATTTCACAGCCAGTTGTTACATGGGTTCCTATGGTGCCCATTAGGGGGCATTGCTAACATGAATGTGTTATGTGTTGAAGAGTGTCGCATAGCCACATGAGAGGCATCTACCCCTCAGGTATATTATGTGTGCTGTGCGGATGACATTTGGGATACTGGAGTGTGACCTTACAGCGGGTGACTAAATACGCCATGTGTAGCATGTGAAAGTGTACTGTGCATGACAAAGTTGTGTATGTTGTGTGCATGTGTATCACCTCTGCCTATCCAATGTCCACTACAGTGTTGCCACAATTTTGTGGGATGCTCTGTGTATTGTATGTGTTTTAGGCAGCTACCCACGTTACTGGGATGTGCATAGTCTCACAGCAAACATGCATAGCATGCATTATGCGTAGGTGTGTTACGTGTACATGGCCTACAGCTCACCTATGACATGCACAGTTCATTAGCAATATTAAATGTAGAACACACTCACCAGCATGAGTCTGCTGCCTTGCTGTCACACCAGAGGGACCTACAAGGATATGAGACAGTTTGTCAGTGGCAACAACTGTGGCATTGCTACTGTGTGTTTGCAATCTTACAGTAGTACAATGGTTGACAGTCACAGGCCTACAGATTACATTCCTAATTATTGGTATTGCACAACACTAGACACCACATCCTCTAACTACACAGTACACATCTCACATGAGCATGCTCTACCAATAGAGGTAACAGTAGTCTACAGCTATGCCATGTTACCTGCACGCTTAGTGTCAACTTGCTGGGTGGCACCAGCCTCCATGATGATACATGTTACTTGTTGATGTTGTTGTTGTTGGCCAGGAGCCACCTGGCTCAGGAGCAGCTCTTCCACTCTGGTGAGGGAGGGATGGATGACTACCCCACCACCTGTGGCAAGCTGTTGTCTATGGATATCTGACATATGCTGCCGGACATGTCTAATTAAATCACTGCAGTGATGGCGTACCTGCTCATATGTCCAGTTATGCATGCCTATGTCATTTACCCTACAGACAAGATCTTCCCACAGTGCAGTCCACTCATGCTGGTCCTGGCTGCTTCTGGAGAACAGCAGGGCATAGTGCTGCACCAGGCTTGTTGTTATCTGTTCCTCCTCTGCCGGGCTGTAGGTGGGGTTATGATGGTGGGCCATTACCCTGGAAGACAATGAAACAATATGTGTGAGCAAGTCATATGGCACACTTAACATTCTAAAGTACAGATATCAATTAACTGCCATACATAGCAGCCTATTGGCTGTCAGAGGATACACACTTTTAATACCATATATCAGTGCTCAGCTCACCACTGCCTGACAGTGCCTGGCACACTCTGTATATCAAACCATGTTTTGCACAGCAACAAAGATAAACCAGTATGTAAGACTATACAACAATACATGGCACACTGTATGTGACAATGCACCACCTAGCCATAGGAGGTATATATCAAGCTAATGCATCAAGAAATATGTATTCCATTGCAATGATTGTAAAGTCCAGTTACAGTATTACCAGTATACCACACTAGTCATTGATGGCAAACCCCTGCCTAACATATGTGCACATTCATTAATATAGGTGGCATACTGCTGTACTAGACTATACATGTTGCTAGATATGCACTTATATCCTGTAACACACATATGACCGAGGCCATGGTACAGGCATACCCACACACACATCAGACATACATACCAGACACAAAGATATGGCAACCCAGATGACCTTTACCTGTGTAGCATACAGTACTGTGTGTCAGTAGTTACAAAGCCTTATGCCTGAGGTATGTAATCTGTGAGAACTACAGGGAACACACAAAACAGTGGTTCCAAGAAATGTGGACATACACCATACTGTGCTGTGTAGGCATACAGCTTCAGGTAGTACTACAGTTCATACAGGTGTTGGATTCACCAGCAGTAACACTCAATAAGCATACATGTACTGCTTTAGCCTACAATGGGACACCCCAGTCAACACCAAGGGACTACATCAGACCGTATGGCATACTGCTTTTTCTGCCTAGCAATTGCATACACATCTTTTGCTGTAATCACAGCTAGGACACATAATACCATGACAGAAACAGTTTCCCACTAAGCTATCACACATATACATTCACCAACACATTCACCATCACACTCAGTCAACCTCACATAGCACTTATTGCAACAAGTACATGTGGGTGTGTATCACTTCATAGGTAGGTAATAGGCTTTGGCCCTAGGGCCTATAGAAGTCTAGCCATATGCTACCCTGGCCTTTGACACAAAGGTACATAGGTTTCATGTGGCCCTGTCAAGCAAAGCCGCAGAGGTGATTCCCGGGGTGTATTACTTATCTCCCATACAATCATCAGGATTATTTATGTTGACTGCTAATTAGGAGCTTTGTTTGCTATTGATATGTGGTTTGTTCCAGAGTATGGGATGTCTCTGAGATAGGAATCTATGCCTCCAGCATGTGCTGTTTATTGAGGTCACAAGGTTTAGGTCCCTAGAGCATGTAGCTTGTAGGGATTGTGATCTGTTTACGTGGAGCATGTCCAACAGCTCTGGGTTTGACATAGCTTAGTATGTTAGGCAGAGGTCACCTCTGGGTAGGCGGGATGCGACACAGTCTAGCTGTGGGTTTGTGAGATGGTCTGCATAGGGCATCTGTTTTAGGCCGGTATTACTCTTTGTGAGGAATATCTGTGTTGTTTCCAGTTGCTGTATATGTCTTGTGAGGTACATACCACATGGGGCATTGTACTCTGTAATGGGCTTTATGTGTGATGAGTAGAGGGGAACACTGACCTATGTTTCCCTGGATGACACACCTTTTGTGATGACGTGCGCCACGTAGACAGATGACATGACTAGTGTGGCACTGTGATTATCAAAGGGGAGACTACTGTCCACCTGTGTCCCATGGTCTCTTATCACACCTTTGGTGTTAGGTAGACTACCACCTATGTGGTAGTTAATGGGTACAGAGTTTTTGCAAGAAGGGATGCCAATGCAGTGTCAACATTGAGCTTGTGTCCATGGCTTTGTCACCAGGCATCTGTTGCAGTAAATATGACCCTGCCTCCCCCTCTCTCTCTCTCTATATATATATATATATATATATATTATATATATGTATACATATATATATATATATATATATATATATATATATATACACACACACACACACACACACACACACACACACACACACACACACACACACACACACACACACACACACACACACACACACACACACATACATATAAACATCCATTGGTGTACATGTAGATATACATATAGGCACATATACAGTCCACCTTTCATGGTGGGGATATCAATTATGCGAAGGTTGTGAGGTATACAGTTATGCATAAGTTCATGTACCTCACGGCTGACCTGTTGGGCCTTACTGCAACATGAACAGGTGTCACATGTGAGCACACAGTAATATTAGAGGGTGTATATATAGCTGCAAATGCTAGATTAGCATACTAGCTTGGTACAGCTGTTGCCAATGCTAAGCTACACATTAATATGACTATCATGCATTTGTTACTCTGTCACATCCATGTTTATATAACCGTATGCGCTACTCCCCCAACAGACATTGTACACACTACTGTACAAAACACAGATAACATGGATCAGAACTGAACTACATATGTCACAGTCATATCCCACTGCACACAACTACACACTGATTTCTCCATGCCAGTAGTTATGCAGGGCATCTGTGCATAGCTACATACTGTTGCCACATATAGATGATTCAAACTATGTAGAGTACTCTTCATAAACATCTACTACATGCCAGTAAATACATAGCTGTTACATACCTTTTCTTTTTATGTGTTCGTATTTGTCGGTTTAGTGTGTTTTGTAATAACTTTTCTTTTTATAGCTTATGATTTTTTTTGAGATATGTATTTTTTTTCAATATAATTATTTTTTTCTTTTCAATATATTATTTATTTTTCAATATAATTTTTTTTATTTCAATATTTTTTTGCAATATATATTTTTTTCAATATATTATTTATTTTTCAATATAAATTTTTTCAATATATTTTTCTTTTCAATATATATATTTTTTCAATATATTGTTTATTTTTCAATATATTCTTTTAGTTTTTCTTTTTTTTCAATATATTACTTTTTCTTTCAATATATTTTTTGTTGATCTTTTTTCTTTTTTTCTGCTGCTGTTGTCTGCGTCCGTCCGTCTCTCTCTCTCTCTTTCTCTCTCTCCCTCCGTACTTGCAATGAAATGATTGCATGTGTGGACAGCAAGTACAGCCTTCTTTTATAGGCATCTGCACATGTGCATGTGATGGCCTCTGCACTAATTGGTGGCCACCATTTGGCAATTGCATGCAGCCTGCTGTGTGGTACTTGCAGTACTCACTGTCATAGCAACCCTATGCTATAAATTGCTAAGCCCTTTCAGCTTTCCAAAGTGGGGACCATGCTTGTTCACTGTGGACACCATTGTGTAAGTCAGAAGGTTGGTATACTTCTCATAACTGATGCAAGGGGTGTAGCCAGTGATTTGAATGTTGTACTCAGACCTGAATGTTGCCACTTCCAGTACACAGTTGACAGTGTAGAATTGTACTCACCCCTACAAATGCTAACACGAGATACATGGGAGTATATAGTTTCTTTTCTACTTATACAATTAGCTGCCATACATATGTAGTTATTGAGATGTTTTCATTTGGCACATGAACTGTTTGGGAACTGCTGTACTGTGGATATTAATGTACTCACTTCTGCACAGTTTGTGCTTTTTCTTTTGTTGACATTATCACAAGATGCTCATGAAAACTGGACAGTTCTACTGAGTATGCCTAACTACATCCTTGCTGTACCTTGAACACACATGTATTTTGTACATTTGGGTGGGGATTGTCCTGCTATGATACTGTGTGGGGGTTGTAAAGTGCTGCTGTAACATTATTTACTGCTAGAATGTCTGGTTCTGTTATCGCAGTCATGTAATGCAATTCCAAAACAACTGCTGGTAAAGTTCCAAAGAACAGGTTTTGTGTTATGGCATTCCTATCTTTCCTTTACATTCACTCAATCTGATGCAGGATATACATATTTCAGCAACAACCTGCTGTATATCTACTGTGGTTTAGTGGCACTTCATGCAGTCTAGTGTGTCCGAGGTTCGAGACTGACAGTGGTGTTTTATTTTGCTGCTGAGCAGAACAAGGGCCCTCACTTGCAGGGTGACTAAGGCACTTTTAAGCAGTTGTAAGCGGGTTTGCGCGACACAATACTTAGCTAATCGCACACAAGTGCACACTCGCGCAAACCAGCTAACTACTGCTTAAAAGTGCTTACTCATGCTAACCCCTGCGCTCATTTCTTTGAAAGAAAAGAACATGGGGAGATAGGAAAGTTGTGAAAAAGGGGCACAAAGAAGGAAAGACAGTAGGGAAAACAGCTTGGGATTTGCAGGACAGGTGTAGGGAAGGTCCATAGCTGCCCATTTCTTTAACAGCAACAGCTGTGCATATACTAGTAATTTGGAGGGAAATTTGAAACCTTCCACCCCTGAGAGAGGGGCAAGGACAACGAAGTATGTTGTACTGCCAATTAAATTTCAGTTTATGTGTCCAGCGGACATCTGTGCAAAATGGGCAGCTATGTATGGGGCGTAATTTTTTTGTGGGAGCAGATTGCCCATTTTTTTTTTCAGGTGAGAGTGGAATGTGTGGTAGGGGAAGTAGGTATGTTTTGGGAGGTAGGCTGGGGAGGTAGACAGACAAGACAAACAAGATACATACAGGGTTGGAATATGACACATGGGGTGGGTGAACACCATTGACAGGGAAGAATGTTTGGAAATCGCAAGCCCATGAGACCACAGATGGCAACAATGGAACTGAGATCCCCACCCATGGGCAGTCACCACTGCACCTTCACAGCCCAGAGGGTGGCTGTGCTGGAGGCTGCATAGGAGGGGCAGGCTCACCTGTGAGTCGCGCCACTCTTGCCACGAGCTGGCGTAGAGGATCAGCGACTGAACGCTCGATATCCCTACTCACCACAGCCCAGACCGTTTGGAGGGTAATAGGTGGCCCTCCTCTGGCCACGCTTGCATGGGGGGATGAGCCCCATCCCCTGCAGTGCTTCCACCTGAAGGTGGCACAGGACCAACGGAGGAGGAGGTCCCGGGCTGGGCACCGGATCTGCTGGTGTCAGGTGCCATCGTCAGCTGAGGTGGGACAAGTGGGTCCGCTGGGGCCGGCCTTCCCATACGTTCTATGTTTAGGAGGATTTAATGACAATATGGGTTAGTAATAGCCAACAGCATTCCAATTTAGTAGTAACAGCATACAGTAGTATTCCCATTAACCCAACACACCAGAGTTCCAACAGTTGAACAGCAAGCATAACACATGCATATATAGAACAACAGTGGACATTCCAACAGCATGCAGGATTGATTGGTGGCAACAGGCCACCAAGATTGTGGTATGTGAACAGGGCACATGCATCATAGTAAATGCAAATATTTATAAACCAATAGGACATGTGTCCCAACAAATGTTATGAGATTAGACATACCCATTGAGGTGTGGAATTGCATTGTTTATGCACATACAGTAGGGTGTAAAAAGATACCTCCATTAACAACTTATATATACTTAGAAGTTTACACTACACTCCTATTGACTGCAGTTATATATCCCCTACATGTATTATTACACTAGGCAATGTCTGTTAAATTGTGAAATGGGTTTTGCTAGTTCTTGATATACCTGACCTGTATCTGACATACAAACTGTCCTGGATGCAGATGTTACTGCTACATATTTATATATTTCATTTATATTTATATATCTACATATCTGGATGTGTTCAGGTGACATTATCATTTATATGTTGACAGCCCCCTACATTTCTAGCAGCACACTGACATTTCTGGGGAACACAATAACAAGCTACTCATGTGCCAGATTAACCTGTACATGCCGGCCATGAACCAACCGTTGTGGACTGTATATATGCTTAACAGCTACTGGCACTCCCTTCATCCACTTTATATGGGCCTACCCATGTGTGGTTTGACTGCGCTTAATACAACAGTACTATTTCTATAATGCAAGGGTACAACAACATATCGAAGAAAGTGACACGGACACACTCCAGGAATTAAACCTTTATTAATTACATTACACACTTTTCTAGTGACTTTCTCATTTATTTGCTATATCAGTGCATGCAGAGGTCTTTTATTCAAGACATATTATGCTTGTATTAATGGGTTACACCACCTTTTCACACTGTCTCACTTATTTTATATAACAGTACATGCAGAGAAGTTATTCAACACTTATTATACCTTTATTAATGGGTGACAACACTCTTTTTCAGGCTCTCTCACTTCTTTTATATGACAACACATTCAGAATAATTGCTAACCTGCCTGGTGGTGCAGCCTTAGCAGCCTATCTGCATAGGCCTGCTGATTCACAGCAGGGACATCTGCAGCTGTGAAGTAAATGAAGGGATATTGAGACATACCTATCCATAATATAGACTACAATAGCAATTCTTACATACTTCATTCCATGGCTACATACTCAGTAGTGGGGCATTTTCCATTTCATGGGCCTCCTGTATCCACTGGTTCAGTCGGTCCTCCTTGCGTCTCTTCAGATCTGAGTAGTGGTGTCTGACCTGCTCACCAGTCCGAGGGATGCCTGTGGCACTGGTGAGATCATGTGCTAGACGGTTCCAGGCTTCTGCTTTGTACTCAGTGCCCTGAAACTGGCCTTGCATGAGTCTTGCATCATGATGATGGAAAAGGAGCCAAACCATTACTTTTGACTCCTCAATGCCCCACCGTTGCGCTCGAAAATGAGAGCGCTCTCCGACACCAGCCATACTGTCTGCAGATGGGAGTTACAATCAGTTATGGCAATTATTACCACCTATGGAGCTTAAATATGCCTCATTTCCCGCACTTATTTGTGATTGGCCGGTTTTGAAAAATCTCAACTAAAAGCAAACCTGCTTAGTAATGGGTAAACTTCCATTGATATATATGAGTGTGTTGTAAATGCATCCAAATGTAAAGCTGCCATCGCTTAGTGGTTTAGTACTATGATTATGGTGCACAGTATCCTGGGTTCGAGGCCTGTCATTGCTTTTTATTTTACTACTGGCCAGACCGGCTAGGAGGTGTGGCTGTGTTTAGCTGACTTTGCTCAACTTTGCCCAACGTTGCTTGACGTTGCTCTACATTGCCTGGCGTTGCCCAACATTGCGCTAGTTAGCACGGTGCGCAGCTCCACGCAAACATGTTTTGTTTGCGCTAGTTGTCATGATGTACAGCTCCGCGCAAAGCCATTGCGCTAGTTAAAGCAGTGCTAAGCTATGAGCAATTATACTTAACTGTGCTTAATACTAGTAAACTTTGCTTAGCAGTGCGTCACATTGCTTAAGATGCGTTACTTATGCATTTATCAGTATGCATGACCATTCCACCTTCTTATATATATATATATATATATATATATATATATATATAAAATATCGTTCACTACCACATAGGCCATTTCAATGCATTTTACCAAAATTTAAAAGGTAAATGTCAGGAATTATTTTTATGCATAGATTTCCTACAGAAAATGGGAAGGAGAGTGGTGGGACTCGAACCGGGAATGCCTCCTTTTTGTGCGAAGTCTCTAGTACTACGCTATTGCTATTTGGCTTAATTTTCATATAAGTAGTTTATTATCCTCTTCGATGTCTACACTGCTAACTGTAGCTAAGCAATGGGCAAACCCGTGCATACACGCGCAAATACGGGCAGCTATATCGGGCATAAAAAAAATAAAATGGAAAGCTTTACATTTTAAACTTGTACAGGGATTTAGAATGTGGGGAGTGTAGTGTTGGGTATGTAGACATTTGAGTGGACTTGCTCATTTCACTTGACATTTGCAGTTTAGGCACTTGCAGTGGCGTGGATATTTGGACTGCTCGCCAGTCTGACACACCCCCTGCAGTCATGCACGCTCCGTGTTAGCCTTAGAGTTGAGTCAGTGCTCCCTCATGAATATGCATGATGCGCTGACATCATACTCTTAGACTGCCGTTTCCGAGTAAGACTTAGTCTTACACTGAGGATTAGTGAATCCCGGCCAATTTCTATTTATGTACTATAAATGCATAGTTATACAAATCACAAATACTTATTATATTTCTAAATGTTTTACAACTACATTCTAATCTTAAACTGTAAGTGTATTAACAGATAATTTAAAGAACAATGATAAAAATGTTAACTATAGTTTATAGAGTATAAAATGTGAACTCAGACCTTCCCAGACTGGATAAATAGCTACAGGAAATGTTGTAAAAACAAGATAAAAAAAAGACTGATTGCCAGACAAGTAGCTTGGTTTTTTTCTATAAAGCATTATTGTTATTAAAACATAATTGTTAAAATGTTTACAGGCAACCCTATTTGGTAATTGTAATAAAATGTCACAATTGTGCATAGATGTCGCTGATAATCCGTTTGCAAGTAAATGTTAAAAGTAAAAAAAAAAACTTAGTTGCATCAAGTACAGCCAACAGATGGGCTATAGTATACATACAGTTCAAATCAATTGTGCAGGAGGGTATAAATACTTACTAGTAGAAGTAAACAGCAAAAGCTTTATAAAAAATATCAAATCAGACAAAGGCCCATAGTTTGTTAACCTAATAAAGCAAATAAACAATACTGCAATGCTGCAGGGGGAGGGGCACTTTCTCAGTTTTACACTGACTGTATAAGCAGTACTGCACAAGGGTCTGAAATAAAGCTACAGAAAAAATAAACAACAAGGGTCTAAAATAAAGCTACAGGAAGAAATAATATTTATTCCTTCTTGATAATACTATTTTAGGGGGGAGGAAAAAACAAGTATTAGTGCATAAGAAACACTGGTAAACAGATTAAATCTGAAAGTCCAAGATATTTTATGCTAGTTATTATTGTATTGTTTAAGCTATACACAAGATGATTTAAAATTACTTCATTACAGCTATATAAGAGAGAGTAAAGATATGTAAAAAATTGAACAAGACTGGTCACTATTTAATATGTTTTTGGCAAAACAATGTTGGTGTAAAAAAGCATGAATGTTTCTAATTGCTGAGTATGTAGTTTAAAATAACAGGACATATGCCTTTGGTGGCAATTCCACTAGATATTTCTAAAGAGACATAAACATTTTCCAATATTTTGCTTAATATTAATGTTATTAAATTTGTAAGATTATACTAAATGTACTTTACAGTCTTTGTATGTACAAATGCAGAAGAATTCAATACAAATGATAGTCTTTGTATGTACAAATGCAGAATAATTCAGTACAAATGAAATTAATGTTTAATAATGAATATGTGTGAAAAACCATGTTTAAAAAAATTTGGTCCAGGGTACCTACTAGATTGAAACCCATGAATAGCAAACAGTTTGTGTAAATACATACTGTATAGGATACATTATAATAAGTTCAAAAGTAATTTGTCAAGTTGTAATATTATCACTGGTTTCAAGTTGCAGTTTTATCATTGGTTTTTGGGCCATCATTTTATCTGTACTAGTATTTGTTACCCCAGCTAGAGAAAACATTATATTAAAATATTGTATTCATACAGCTAATGGACTAATATGTAAACAGCATTTTTTAGAGTATATTTCACTGTCAATTAAAGTTTATGGGCAGTTCAGAAATATAACCACAATGTTATGGTTAAAATGACATTGAAACTGTATATTTTCAGTAGTGTATAAATGCTTGCAGTAGCACATGCTTCTTGTCTCTTATAGTTAATTTAACAGTTGCAAAGAGTTAATGGAACAGTTCTAAGTCATACATTAAATTCTGTGATTGAAAAAAAAAATAAATTAATCAAGTTAAAAAATAAAACTAAAGCAGACACAGCTCATAATTGATAAAATATTTTCACAGAATGGTCTGCAAAAGAAAAAGTTGTTAGATACATTCAGTTTTGGTAGTAATACTTTTATAAAAAAGAGGGAATTGTTAGAGTTTGTGAATTGTGAATATAAGGTTGAAATTAATTCTGCTACAAATATATGAAAGATAAAGAATAAAATAAAAAGTGTGCTTTAATGTAGGAATATAGCTTAGCAATTTAAAAATGGCATTCATATTGTATGACATAGCTCTGGCTGAAATAAGTGAAAAACAAAGAAGATCTATTAATGAACACAAGATATTTCCTGAGCAGTTTGTTTCCTTTCAGACTTCTGACAATGGACATGTTTTTATAGTATATGTTTTCCTTAAGATACGTTTGTCACAGTATTAAGAAAAGCTTGATGTAATTCCTCATAGATAAATGGACATGGCTTTTTATAGAATCATCAGAAAAAAGCCTAGAAAAGCAATTTTGGAAAGCAAGTATTATATGCTTTTCTCGTGTTTGCAGAACAGTTTACAAATATCCATTAACAGGAACAGCAGCAGAACAGCTTGTACAGATGTTTCCTTTCAGATTTCTGTTAATGGCATCCTCACATCAGCAAAAGTGCGTACAAGTAAATCACAAAAAGACAATAGAAAAGTCTACCAAGAGTAAAAAACAAAATCTATGTGCGTGACTAGAACTGTATATAACTGTATTAATTCAGATATGTTAGAGGTATTTTCGTAGAAACACACTTGTTTCGACGTATTGTATGAAGAAAGGAAAGTCATCATTCTATACTGTTTGTGAAGAAAAACGTTGTAAATATATGCTACAGTCTGACAGAAGTAGCACATGTGGTTTGTTTATAAAAAGCTATTTATTGGTTACTGCTCTTAAAGTCAGATGCTGCATCAGTGTATATTCTACACGTTTCTATGGTTAACAGACTGTGATAATTAGACTTTGATTTCAGCAGTAAACAGCCAGCAAGACTGTGTGTCTTAAGAAGACTTTGGATCCAGCACAGCATGGAAGCAGAGTGCAAATTAAAATACATTTTTCAGGTATATTGTGAGCAGTGCAGGTGGGGGGTGCATTGAACTGAGATGGAATTCTGTATTAGTTTTATACATCCTTAAATCTCACCAGGAAACTACTACCCAAGTGCATCGTAAGATACAACCACAGCCTTTTCCCACTGCTAGCTTGTTTGTTTTTTTTTAATTTTAAACTCATGAGGATTTGTTGTAGGTGGGGGTTTTCTGACAAAACATACATGATAGTTGCTGGTTACAGTTATCTAAAACAAATGTATCAGTGCTGTTGTTTTCAAGGTAGTGGGTGCTCTAGTCCTACCTTGCTTATTTTCACATTTGAAGGTTGACTTATTTGCTTTTCTTGCAACTGTTGCAAAGACTGAAGGCTCTGTTTAGCCATTTCCCAAGCTTGTCAACATGTAATAAAGTCAAAGTGTAAGATTTTTATGCGGTATTGTCAGATTCTTTGCTGATGTTTAGGATGCGTTGTTCACATCATGCTGTTTCCATTGGAGTCATCATTTTGTTAGACTTATGAAAATATTTCAGCATATAATGCTTTGGTATATTGTGTTACTTGACTCTGTTAATTTTTCTTTTGCACATTTGTGTAACTGCCTGCTGGCTCAGGCTGTGGTTGAAAAGATCCTTTAGACCAGCCACCTAACAAAGTCAAATAAATAGTTAACTCATGCTTTCAAATTTGCTTTAACCTCAATGTCCCGAAAATGCCCTTGTTTTGTTCTGTAGCATTATCTGAAAATTTTAGATTATGGAACTTTACCAAATCCATTGACAGTATCATAATCCTTGGAAACTCTGTACCTATTTGAAAGTCATAGGTACATAATATTATTACCCATTTCTTGATTCTTGCTGCTGCTGTGGTTGAACATTTGTAAAGCATGGAGCACCATGCTTATACTCTAAACTTTGTTAAGCACCTTTCTGACATTTCTCTGTCCTTTCAGTACAGTTATTCATTACTCCTGGACTGCAGTATAGAAGCAGCCACCACACACCAGGGTTCAAAACATTTTTGCAGCTTTAAAAACTGTTATACATATCAATCACACACAAACTGAGATGGAGTCATACCTCTCAACCTCTTAGAGCAAGAAATCTGAACAAAGCCATAAATAAAAGTAGGACTAAAGCCCCAAAATAGGGGCAATTTTTAAATATTGCTCATACAAACTTAGAAGGTTGATAGAATAACAAGTTTTACATTAGTATGAATTTTAAAGGATATGAAGTCTGAAACTCAAATGACTGTCATTATTTTTGAACTTCAATGATTTACCACTAATTTGCCAGAAAACCACAATTTTATGAAGAATGGACCAAAAAATATGAGGAAAAAATGTGGACATTCTGCAAAGATCTGTACAGTTGAGAGGTATGGGTAGAGTAGCAGACTGAAGTTTTGAACATTTTGTAAAGCCATTTATTCATAAGAGGAACACTGGTTGGCTATGTGGTAATGCAAAGAGTTTCATGGTCTTCAAATCTGGGAGAAACGCATTGCACCCCAACTCTTTTTTTTTCTGTAACTGATAGTACATGGACCAGACAAAGCTCCATGTACTACAAAGGATTTTGATTGGATTTTTCTGATTAGAACTCATTTATTATTTGTTCTTGACATGAATATCAATATTCACCTCCTGAGCTTCACTTCACTCAGCTGTCAAGGTAAATTTCATAACATCCATATTGTGAACACTTAGTAAATTGGATTACATTCAGTGATGTCATCAGAATCCTGCATATTATGTTTGCCAAATAATATTAATAAAGATATACAGTCAGTAGCCAACTTAACTTTTCTACTCCAGAGGTGTTGATGGAATTTCTTTACTCCAAAACGTAACTCAAGTGCTTTCTTCTCAGTTTCAGAATGCTTTTGCTGAGCTGCATAAAGGGTTCTTCTTGTGTATTTAATCAGTATTACATTCCCTTAAGGCAAGGCATGCTAAATATCTATGCATATGTGATAAGTTGAGGCATTACAAGTAAGTAATACTGGTATCTCTTGAGCATAGTGTACCGACACTTCATCACACCTCAGCATTTCTTTACATCTTCTGAAAGTGTTTTATTCAAGTAATGTGCATTGCTACATTGTGTTATCATTCAACAACCTATATAGCATGCTGACATGGTACTATGGTTACGCATAAACTTTCCATAATAATTAATCTAGACAGAAATTCAAATCTAGAATTTTCATATCATCTATTAGAAACTGGTTGTATTCTGAAAGAAAAACCACAGGCAAACAAAAAACTCTGAACATGAGGCCTCAGTTTTGCTGGTAGGTTTATGTTCTGGTACATACTGCACTTAGAGGTAATCCTTTTGCCTAAACTCAGTATTGCCTTTGTCCTGAGACATAAAAGGTGTACTTACGAAAAAGTCAAATACATACCTCTTAACTTCGTACACAAAAAATCTGGACAAAGCCAAAAATAATGGGGGGACAAAGTCCCCATAATAGTGACAAATTTTAAATATTGCTCTCATAAACTTAGAAAGTTGGTAGAATAAAAGGTGTTGTGTTATCACACATTTTCTGAAGGCTATGAAGTCTGAAGCTCAAATGCCTGTCATTATTTAGTGAATTCAATCTTCACTGATTTTACACAAAAAAATCCAGAAAACCACAAATTTTATAAGGAACACTCCAAACATAAGAGGCAAAAATCTGGACATTCTGCGAAAATCTGGACAGTTGATGGGTATGCAAAAACACAGATAAAATGAGCTGAGTCTCAGGAAGCACAACACCAGGGCTAAAATTCTCAAAGTTGATGTGTATGGGCAAATACATTATTGACAGTCTGCATATACAAACCTTTCACCTGCGAAACAGTAGAGAGTTTGAGAGAATGGTTTAATGAGTATAGCAAGTCTCCATTTGATGCATTTTTCTTTCCAGTAATAGAAATGTAAGCATCTACCCACTATCTCTTATGGGCTGCAGAAGATGCCAGGGCAAAAAGGATTCTCCTTGGGCCCTCTTGAGGGGATGTGATTTTATTTACTGAAAAGTGCAATTCATTCAGAAAATATGTTTTCTCAGGAGAACATGGTTTTATTCCCTGTGCTGTTTATCAAACTACAGGGCTGGGACTTGTCCCAGGGAAATATTTGTTGATAAAACTGAACTTTAGGTAAAAATGACTAATTCTCAAACAATAAGTCAAAAAACAAAACAGACATATTGCAACAGAAATCATTTAAACATGTTTTTTCTTCTGATTATATCAGTGACAGTAGTGGGTGGAGAATCTCTATAGACCATAATATATGGAATTAAAATATATTTTTATAACCAGATAAACATAGTGATCAATTTTTATTTACCGATAGGGTGCAGAAACAGTTCAATACAGAGTACGGCAGTAATGGTAGCAGTTTCTCAGGATGAAATCTCTAAAAATTCCTACTGCCAACATCTGTATAATATGTTTGAAAATGCATAAAATCTATTTTACTAATTAATTTTCTAGATCTAAAAAATGATCACATGGGTCAGCTTATTTGTCTTGTTAACAAATGAATGAATTTATAAAAAGTTGTAGATTGCTGTGGATTTGATACAACAAAATATTATTTTACTGTTGCTATAAATGACATATGGAACTGCAAATGTTTCTGCTTACTGGTTGTTCTAACATTACAGTGTGCTAAAAGATGTGCATATACACCTCAGCTCAGCTGCAGACCCACACAGGCTCTTATCCATGCATACAGTTTTATGCATGGTAGTTGTGGAAGGAAAGGTCTTCTTGATGAGACCAAGATGTGAGTCTTTATTTACAGCCTCCAAATACTAACTGCTTTTAACATTACCTGGGTCTGTCTATGGCTGATGCAGAAGAGTGGTCTGTGTTATGGGATGGGAGAGAAAGAAAGGGTGGGGAAATTTGCAGAATTACAATGTAAGAAAATAGAGTTAGAGTGAATCAAACACTGGACTAGAGGATGAAGGCTGGCTGGCACAGTGGTGCAGTGGTTTGCATTGTTGCCTCACCATAAGAGGGCCTCCAGTTCAATTCTCAGCTGGGGAGCCTTCTGTGGGAGTCTGAATGTCCTCCCTGTATTCATGTGGGTTTCGTCTGGGTGCTCTGGTTTCCTCCCATGTTTCAAAGACATGTGTTTGGAGTGTTTTTCCCTGGGTCTCTGCTGAAAATTGGCTTGTTCCCAGTCAGACTTTCTTAGTAAACAAATGTTAAATAAATAAAATAAATAAATCATGGCATTAATCAGCTAAGCTAAACAGCAAATAGAGACTAGAGGATTCAAATTCTGTATTTCTAGTATACAGAATCTTATGCTCTTGACTAGGAAACCTTCTGTGGCTAAATGGTGTGATGCCTCTCCTCTGGGCCTGGAGTCAAGAAGTCTCATTCCTCACTATGGACACCAGGGAGGGATGATCACTTGGAACAAAAATAGATACACACAGTATTTCCAGATGCAGCTCTCTGCACCAAGCACATTTTCCCTTCAAAGCACACAGGGAGAAAATGTCCATCCTGAGGCTGGGTTTCACTCTTTCTCTCTCCAGGCCTCCAAATAAGACTCCCCACTGACACAGCTGTGGAGTTGAGTACTCAGCTGAGTGTTCCACGCCAAGTCCTCCACCAACCCATCTGTAAAACCAGTGCTCTGTGTCCCTGCTCCAGGTAGCTGACACACGCACTCTGAGATTTGACTTTCACACAGACACATACACACACGCACGCACACACACACACACACACACACACACACACACACACACACACACACACACACACACACACACACACACACACACACGCACATGCACACGCGCGCACACACACACACACACACACACACACACACACACACACACACACACACACACACACACACACACACACACCTGGGAAAGGCTGGCACAGATTTGCCAGATGTGGTCCCTCTGCCCAGACTATAAGGTTGATGCTGCCACCAGAACACTCCAAAGCCAGCAACTCTAAGGCTCTTACAAGGGTACCCAATTATACTAAGTAAAAGTAATACTAATGCAAATGGTAGTGTTTGACCAATGCAGCAAGGCTTTCAGGAGCATCTACAATGTCACCAAATAAATGTAAGTACTCTCAAAGATTAAAATATTTTCTAAAAGACCAGCCACAATGAAAACTTTAAATGTATTTAATAATAAACAATAAAAGAACATGTCGATACTAAATATCTATTTACAATACACACCAGAGTTTCAACATAGGAAATATTAAAAATAACACAGCTAGATTCGCACAGATACAGAAAAACAGTACTTAACTAATCTCACTATATTTTCCTGACTGATCTAAAGAATTATATTCCCTGGTTACTTACTAAAGCAAGACAAAATGAAGTGGGTGAGTGGTCCTGTCAGTTCTAAATCAGAGTGCTCTGAGACTTCTGTCTAATCTAGTATTAAAACATCCTTTCAGTGCTGAATTACAGAATGACATCACATACATCTGGTCATCTGACTTCTGGTTCCCACACTACCCCCTTTACTAGAAACTGAACCAGAATCTAGCACATATGTGTTACCATACACACAAATCTTTGCTAAGATGTGTTATAGCATCTGGAAGCTACAAAACCATTTCAAAACGTCCACTCTTCTAGAGTAGCAATTAGTTCACCCCTAAGGACAATATAGTAGGATTCCTAGTCCTGGTTTCATGGACATTTTTTCCTCTGGCTGCAATTAGAACTGTAAGATACACTCTTTATGGTCTAAACGAGGTAATTTAATTTTAAACTATTTTTTCAAAGTTAGCTGGACTGAGATTAACTTCCAGTATCCTCTATTGCAATATATTAATTTCAAGAGTTACAATACAGTCTGACATACAGGTGTATTTCTTTTCTGTCTAGCAGGACCCACTGTTGGTACATTTTTAACCCAGTCAGCTTTACAAATACATTTTCAACAGAAGCACATGTACAAATCAGTTCAATATACAATTCTTTACAAAACTCTAGCTTGCTATGCTGGCATATATTACACATCCACTGCTCTACTTTCTCTGACATAGCTGGCACTACTTCACATTGACACAAATGGAAAAGATTCCCCTTTTGAACATCAAAACAGACATTAGACCCAGACTCCTGCTCACTTCTAAAAAATAATGGATTACCTGAACCACATTTATAGGACATGCTTGTCTTATTCTTTATAAGCTGTACTTCTCTATTTTTCAGTGAAAGCACATCTGTCACATAGCTCTCAACCTCTTGGCACAAAAAAATATGGGCAAAGCCAAAGCTAGGGACATATTTTAAGTATTGCTTTTATAAACTTAGAAAGTTGCTAGAATAAAAGGTATTGTGTTACCCTGCAGTTTCTGAAGACTATGAAGTCTGAAACTCAAATGCATGTCATTACACAGTGAATTCAGTCATCAATGATTTGCGACAAAAATCCAGAAAGCTACAAATTGTATAAGGAGCAAACCAAAAATATGAAGCAAAAATCCAGACATTCTGAAAAATCTGGACAGTCGAGAGGTATGAATACAGCCTCTGTCTGCATCCATGTAGTCCCACAATTCTCTAGGGGCCCTATACTGAAAAGTTTACTAAAGTGAGATTTGCATTTGAGGACCCTCAGCATGCATCATGAGAGAAAAAAAAACTGATGCCACTACCTTTTGTACCACATTCTTTTGTAAGCTTTGAAGTTTCTGTCTTAAAATATTACCTTTTTAGTAGTGTGGATCTCTGCTGGCCTAGAAAAGTTCTGAACACTAGGTACCAGTGTCTACCCAAGACCATGCAGTTTTTCACAGTGATAAACTCCTTTGATAAATGATCCCTTCTTTATGACTATATTTATTCCTGAATCAGTCAATTAATCTCCTGATTATCTTTACTATGAAAATAAGGAAGAAATACTGTTATACATTTTTTATGTTTATTAGCGACTAAGGTACTGTGATGGTAGGATGAAGTATTAAGAGCTCTGATAATATGTTTGCCTTTTTCTTGCAAGGAAATAAGGTTTTCCTTCATCAGAGTAATTTGTATAGCATCTCGCCTTTTGCTGTCACAAAAATGATAGGCATCTTGGCAATGTATATTTGCTCAATCAATCCACTTTTCAGTAAACCATAACTGGTGAGTCCTGTTAAATAAACAAGTGTATGACAATGGTTTCCATAAGATACCCAGAGGTTTATTAAATAAGAGGGTGTAGGAGGAGAAGCCCTTGTATGGGGACATCTGCCTCCATATGAAAATATATCTGTTAGGTACCACTTTGTTTAACTACTAGATTCTTCTGGTTGTGATTAACAGAAATGTGTCTTGATCAAATGAACCATATCAGATCATGTTTCATCATTTAGCACTGCTTCTTCTGTTGAAGTATATTTAAGAAAAAAAAATCTCCTCACAAGACATATCAAGCTACAACATGGACAAAATCCATGCACATATTTACTAGTTACTTGACCACTTTAGGAGGAGAGCAGGCTTGGGCAGGACAAAGTAACAGAGAATTCTAAGTTCTTTCTCTCTCTCCCACCTTGGATTCTGCTCATTGTATATGTCTTCATGTCATAAGAATTGAACTATAAATGTTGAATGCACATACTAGAAAGCTACAGACATAAAAACATGTTTGTAGGGGGAAGTTCCCCTCCACACAGTATAAGGAGAGGGTAAAGTGTCTACAGACCCTTTCTTGCATATACTAATTCCATGGTCATACAGCTGTGGAGAAAAGGTAACCATCCCATAAGGAAAATTTATTTTTGAATTCTATCTGCAGCACTTCAGAGCAATAAACTGCAAACAAATCAGCATCTGCATTTCAAAATTGTGATGGTATACACAAAGCACAAGTACTTCATTACAAATCCACAAAGAAAGAAAGAAAGAAAGAAAGAAAGAAAGAAAGAAAGAAAGAAAAAGAATAATGTTTTAATCATCATCATCATCAACCCACTTTTTCCATTTTCTATATGGGGTCAGAGTGTCATGTCAACTATCATGTCAAATGTTGCCATCTCCCTCTCTCTCTCTCTCTCTCTCTCTCTTTCAGTTCAGTGTCACTCTCCTAACTTCTTTGATACTCATGCCTGATGCAGGTCTTCTCTCACAGGCCATCTATCCATCACTTTGCTGAATGTCCTCATTTCCTTTTACCTTCTTACTGCCTGTCTCAATTCTTGTTCACCGGATTGTCTTCTGCTTTACTGCACATATGCCCCAAACACCATCTGTTCTTATTGACCTTCTCTGCAACTGGGGCTACTTTGGCTTCTGCTATTATGTCCTCTATTCTTTGTCTGTCCTGTCTTGTGCATCCTACCACCAGTCTCAGACTTCATCTGCTCTGCCTTTACTGCCCAGGTTTTTGTACCATACAGTAGTATTGGTCGTACCACTGTTTTAAATACCTTACTTTTCAGCTTCTTTGGCATTCTTCTGTCATACATATCATTTTATCTATCTAACTATTCCCCGAACACCTCTTCATCTAACCCAATTAAACGAATCTTAATCCGCCGAACAATCAATTCAACAAAATACTTTCCCAGGGTAAACAATCAGTTGGCCAACCCAGTGACTGCAACAAAAACAGCACTATTTATAACCCACCCTGGTGGGGGGGCTGCATCCACCACACCCCCCCTGACTAAATATACCGACTCTGAGATTGCACTACAGTGGGGAAAAGAGCAAATCCCTGATGATGGCCCACTGCTTTTTCCCCTTGGAAAAACTTTGCTGAAATGATTGTTCAATGGAATAAGATTTTGCTTAATAGAGTTCGATGAAGAGGTGTTTGGTAAGTAGTGTGCTCAATTAACTGATAGAGACCTGTCATACACTATCCCTGACACTCTTTGACAGTTAGTTGCAGCCCCTCTGATTCTCATTCAGGCCTCCCTTCTCCTCAACCACCCCTCCTAGATACCTGAAGTTGTTCACCTGTTCCACTATTTTCCCTCCTGCCTCACAGCTCATCTTTTTTGATTTCCCCCATTTGCTGCCATTTCAGTTGTCTTATCTACAGTAGCATATCTAGGGTGAAGGAAGAGGGGCATTAGTTCCCACTGCCTCTATCAAGTAGAGCCACTGTAGTCATCCCCGGGGTGAACTTTCTATTTCCCATCCACTCATCAAATATTGGGGGAGGTGATAAGCCAGTCCAGATCTCTCTTTAATGCAGTACCAGCTTTTAAAAGCTGATATTGCATTGGCAGTCAAACCTGAGCACTTTTGTGTTCCATGTGTGGTCTAAACTGTAGCAAGTAGTTTGCTACAGTTTAAAAGTAAAAAAAAAAAATAATAACATTTTCTGCTTTTAGGTTCATATGTGTGTACTATGCTAATGACCCTGGAGCCTTTACAAGCCTAGCCCATAGAAGTGCCCTGGCATTGTGCTGCCCGATGTTAGTTCCCACTGCCTCTATCAAGTAGAGCCACTGGAGTGATCCCTGGGATGAACTTTCTATTTCCCATCCACTCATCAAGATTTCGCTTGAAGAGGGCCAGTGAGGTGCTCTGCTTGAAATGTATGGGAAGTCTGTTCCGGAGCATGGGCAGTCTCTGGGTTATGAATCTGTCCCTCCAGCATGTTCTGTTGATTATGGTAATGAGGTTGAGGTCGCTGGAGCATGTGGTGCAGTGGGATTGGGATTTCTTTAGACGTAGCATTTCTAACAGAGCTGGGTTAGACATGGCTTTTTAAGTAAAGCAGAGATCGCCTCTTAGTAGATGATATGAGACAAAGAATAGCTGGAGGTTTTTGAGTCTGTCCTTGTAGGACATGTTTAAGGCCTAGGATCCTTTTTGTCAGGTACTTTTGTGGCCTTTCCAGCTGTTGCATGTGTTTAGTGAGGTGCATGCTAAATGGGACATTATACTTGATGACTGGCCTAATGAGGGAAGAGTAGAAAGAGATGATGACCTCTTTCTTCCTGGATGCAAAACCCTTGGTAATGAGATGTGCCACATAGAAGGACTTTCTGACCACAGTGGCAATGTAGTGGTCAAGGAAGAGGTTGCTGTCAACCTGTGTCCCCAGATCTCTTATAACACCTTCAGTGTTCAGTGGGCTTCCATCAATGAGGTAATTAGTGGGAACTGAGTTTTTCCCAAAGGGGATGATGACGCATTTTTTGGCATTAAGCTTAAGGCCATGGTTTTGACACCAGTCATTCATCTCAGTGAGGCCTTTCTGTAGGATGTCTACATCACTTGGGGAGTTAATAAAGGCTCTCAGCTTGCAGTCATCTGCAAACATGGTCAGTCAGAGTCCCTCCATGTTGGCCTGGACTTCTGAGAAGTAGATGCTAAACAGGAGAGGAGCCAGGACCAATCCCTGTGGGACTCCACTTGTGACTGGTCAGCAGTCTGACTTGGAGTCTGCTACTTTCTCACTGTGGGGTCTGTCTGTGAGCTAATTTGCATCCCACCTAGCGATATAGGGGTTGATGCCTAGTTTGGTGAGTTTATCAATAATTCTTCAGTGGGGAATGGTATCAAAGGCCTTGACCAGATCAAGCTAGGCTGTATGAACTGCCTTGCCCTCATCCATAGCTCTGGTGACTGACTCAAAGAAGTCAACCAGGTTGAGCAGGCATGATCTACCTTTCACAAAACCAAACTGAGTGGGATCTAGAGTTTGGAGATTCTCTATATCCTTGTTAATTAGGTCCATGATGATGTGCTCCATAGCCTTACATATCAGACTCATCAGGCTAATGGGGCGATAATTCCCAGGGTTTGTAGTCACTCCTCCTTTATGGAGAAGGATGACTGTAGCAGTGTGCCATTTGGTAGGGACAAAGCCTGAGGTGAGGCTGTGATTGAATAGGACACACAGATGTGGTGCTGGTTCACTTTGTAGTTCATGTAGAACACATCCAGGGATATTGTCAGGTCCCATGGAAGCTGTATTCTTGGCCTTGGACAATGCAGCTTTAACCTGTGCTGCAGTAATGCTGGGTCTCTGGCATTCCTCCAGTATTGTGATTGGTCCTTTGGGGGGGGGGTAAAGGTGGCACTGAATCTGTCAGCCAGTATGTTGGCAATATCTGTTGGTTCAGTATAGGAGGAACTACTGTGCAGTAACTCAGAGCAAACCTGGGTATTGCCATGGAGATTCTTGATATAACTATAGAAGGCTTTGTGGTTGTTTTTAGTGTCTGCTGCAATTCTGCCTTCATAGCTGGCTTTAGAGGTTTTGATGAGGGATCTCAACTTTTGTTGAGGCTAATAAGGGAGTTTTTCCAGTCTTTAGACTTCACCTTTTTCTACAACAGTTTCTTCCTTCTATTGTAGAGTATATTAATGGCAGGGGACCACCAGATTCACTTCCTTTTTTTGGAGGAAAGCGTTCTGGTTCTGTTGGGTATGGCTAGTTCCATGCATTTATGTACATTCTGGTACAGTACATTGGTGTATGATTTGGCAGTCATGCATCTATTTTCCATTGACATGGGTGCCGTGAAGTTAGCCACCTCTGTTTTTAGGAGCCCAAGTTTTTTAACTAAAGCCTGAGTACTGTAGTGCTCCGTGCGGGCAGGATATAAACTATAGCAACTGTTTGCTACATTTGTAGCAAACAGTTTGCTACAGTTTAAATGAAGAAAGAATTTTTGTAATTAAATATGTTGAAGGAGGGTTGGAGGCAGGCCACAGAAACAGGACCTGAATGGCTGAGGCAAGTGGGGGGGGGGGGGGGGGGTTGTGCATCTGGCCACCTGGCGTTTTTTTTTTTTTTTTGCTCTTCAGTGGAAGAGATGGAGGACATAGATCTAAAGATAATAAGCAAATCTCTTACAATGCAGCAATTGGCTTATGACAGTGAAGTGTTTGTTTTTTTTTCACTTCTTTACTTGAAGAGCTTGTGGGAACAGCCGAGGAACCTTGTCATATGCTTTTTCCAAGTCTAAGAATGCTCATTTGGACTGCTTCCTCACCTCTAACTTCTTCTTACCTATTTGCCTCACTGCAAACATCAGGTCAGTTGTGTTGCATCATGATCTGAATCTGAACTGCTCATTTCTCAGTTTACATGCTACTACTCTGCATATTAGTTTATAATTTATCGTCTCTAGAACTTTTGTGCAGTGTGACAGGATTTTTTTATCACTTTTATTGATTTATCACTTAAGATATAGGAAACATACATTTATATAAAAGAAAACAAATCATATTAACATATTCCTAGTTGCAAACATATATCACATATTGTATTTTTGTATAACTATCATCAATCCAAGATTACATAAATTGCTCAATTCTTGCCTTCCCTTAAGTTTTCACTCCTCCTCCTCCAAAACATTCTGCGTGTATTGTTCCCGCAATTGCCATTTTTTTCTATGTAATTTGCTCCTACCCTTTTCTAAATATCTCACTTCCACTACTAGTTAGTTCTGTTACAATATTCAATACTTCAAAAAGGTTGGTTTAGACTTTGATTTCCATTTTCTAGAAATTAAACATAGCAAGGCCTTACTATGTCTAGGCCATTCAGATCTTGTATTCCAGCTAAAAAAATAATTTCCTTAGTTACACCCATCACTCACCCAATGTTTCTGACAGAGTACTCTGTAGGGGATTATTGAAGTCTGTCAACCTATTATACTCCCAAAACATATGTTCCAAGTTAACTGTTTCTTCCTCATCACACCTCCAACATTTGCCATCTATCTGAGGAAAAAAATCTTAGGAGTCTGCTTGGGGTATAAAAATACCTATCCAAACACTTTCAAGCAAAAATCTCAATGTGACTTTGATACCTCCGTACTGCCCACGGTTGTGGATGTCCCCTTTGTTTTTGTACACTGGGACTAGTATGCTTATTCTCCAGTCATTTGAGATACACCTTTCTCTCCATACTGCTATGAGTAGCTTCAGGAGCCATTTCTCCCCAATCTCACCCAGCATCTTGATCATATCTGCTGTGACCTCATATGAGCCTGCTGCTTTCCCTGACTTCATTTTTCTAAGTGCTGTTCTTATTTATTTATTGATACAATTTGTTATCTGGGGTAGAGCACTGATCCCATTGGACCAGTTTCAATCTCAATCCAGCCTTACTTGTTCTAAGGTGTGCTCCTCTTCTTTCATTGTAAGTTTTGACTGGGGCAGTACAGCTTCTGTGGAGCTTTTTTATTGAGAAGCTGCTGGAAGTACTCCTTCCATCTGCTTTTGATGTTCTGTGGACTGGTGAGCAGGCTGTTGATGATATCCCTTATGAAGGGTGACTCACTATCTTCTTTATCTTTCTCTGTTTGCCTTGCAACCTGATAGAGTTTATTTGTGCCTTCTATTGATTCTCTTTCCAGAAGCTGGTAGAGTTCCTCTGATGCTTTGTTTTGCAACTCCTGTCTTAGCCTCTTTGTTAGTCAACCAGTATCACTTCTTTTCTATCTCCAACTTTTCCTGCACTCCTTTCTTTTGAGGACTTTCTGGACTTCTGCATTCCACCACCAGCTTTCTTTATGTACCTTATTTCCATATCAGGCTTGTCCACATATCTGTTTCATAGTCCTCACACATGCTGTTTTGAGGTATTGTCATTCTTCTTCAACTTCATGTATTTACTCTTCTTCCTGAGGTGCTAGAGCCCTCAGCAATTCCATGAACTCTTGTGTTTTCTCTCCAGTCACCTTCCTAGTCTTCAGTCTGGTATCTGCTCACCTTAGAGCTTTCTCTGGTCACTATTTGCAGCTGATTTTGGCAACCAGTGGTTTAAGCTGTTGGCCAGCTGTTTCACTGGGGATGACTTTGAAATCACTGATTCTACCTCAGTGTCCTTCATTACTAGTAGGAAGTCTATCTGAGGTGCAGTGTTGCCCACCTTTGTGTCTTGTGACTGTTTCTTTTTATAAGCCACGTACTGGCTATCCACAAGACATCTGACAGACAGAAGCCTAGAATGGCCTCTCCTTCTTTATTCCTGTTGCCCCACCCATTTGGACCAGGCAGTCCTCATATCCTATTTCGTCTGTCCCAATATGTGCATTCAGGTTACCTATTATCAACTCCAATTCATGTCACTCTGATTTGTCTAGTAGGTATTGCAACTGTTGTCTGAATGCACTCTTTTCCTCACCATCACAACTCTGCTGTGGGGCATAGACTGAGATTACGAATAGTGCTTTATCCTTACACTGGAGTCTGATTGCCATAAGTCTGCCATAATTCTGATGACATCTCTCACTGTCTTTTGAAGCCTCTGTCCCACCACAATTCCCACACCTGTGTCTGTCCTCCACCTGAGTAGTAGATCTTGGATCCCAAGCCAAGTGGCTTTTCCTGCACTGCCCTTCCATTTTGTCTCCTGAATACATAGGATGTCAAGCCTCCTCCTTACCATCATGTCACCCACTTCCAAGCTGTATTCTGCCAGTGAACCTACACTGAGTGTAACAATTCTTAGTTCATGCTTGGCACGTTGATTAGTTTTATGTCCAGATTTCATTCAGCAGAGCTATCCCACTTAATCCAGGCTGGGCAACTGGACACCAGGCAGCCAGTAGTTTATTGACACAGGGCTGCTGGGCTTTATGGCAGGCACACACAGGTCATGCACCTTACCCAGTGTTAGCATGGCTCACTGGCATAAGTCAGAGTACACTGGGCTCTCAACCTAGTTAACACTGGCAAATACCCATGCCTATTTTTGGCAGCATTAGTCAACACAACTGAATCACCTACAGCCAAATTTTACATTGTCAAGTGGCTATCCATGACACAGTGCACAGTCCATGATTCATGTTCTCCTATCTAGAGGATACTGTGCACAATTCTTCCCCTAATAGGCATCATCTCGAGTCTATGCTGATGGCCATAAATCCATTGTTGTGTGAGTTTGAGGTGGAAGCGCTCAGCATGTTTTTGGGATGTGGGAGACAGGGAGAACATGCAAACTCTATACAGGTATTGGCTGGAGGTTATGATCGAACCTTGTACTTTGCAATGGGAAGTGAAGATCTTAACCATTATTTTGGTTGTTATTTATACCTCTTCTTTTTAATATGAGTTTTCTACATTTATGTATTTCTAGTTTTATTTTTTCTGTTATAGTTTCTTTTTGTTATATTTCTGCAAGAGTCAGCCTTGAAGTAAGTCACATGATGGCTGGCTGGACTGTGCCTGCCCATTGCTCCCTTAGTGAGTTTGAATCTGACAAAAAACATCAATTTTACAAGAGACGAACCAAAAGAAAATATATGAGGTAAAAAATGTAGACATTGTACAAAATTCATGACATTTGAGCATTTGGAATGTGACTCAGGTTCCAAGCCAACAAGTCTCTCTGAGTTGCATGGCAAAAACAAAGTGCAAATAATTCACCTTTTTATGGCCCACCTGCTATGAATTGCATATAGTTATAATGCACTTATAGTGTTAAAGATATCATTTATTGCACAAAGCTTAACTACTAGTTTTTTATATGGTCAAGTCTTCTCTAGTGGTTTACATTCTCTGTTCAGTATGTGTAATGCAGACTGCTGTGCTTAGCACATGATTTCACACATCAAGCATCTAGCTGTTGTGTCATGTCCCAAACTTCTCCTGGACCTACTATTCTGGTTATCCCCGTCTTTGCCAAGGACTAGCTCATGACTTCTATCAAAAGATGCTGATGATGAGAGGTGATTCTCCATTATCCTGCACCCCCCTCCACCAAGTAAAGGGCAGCTAGCTTGAACCTGACCTGTCCTCCCAGCCAGCCCTCTGGTACCTAGACCATACTCAGGTCAGTGATAGCAGAGAGCACTAAAGCTTTTTAGCATTTCTGCACACCTGCCAAAATTATCTGACAGCAGAGTAATTTGACCGCTGTCCATGCCACTCAAATGTCATGAATTTTGTACAATGTCTACATTTTTTACCTCATATATTTTCTTTTGGTTCATCTCTTGTAAAATTGATGTTTTTTGGAAAAACAATAAGGATTGCAGTCACTAAATAATGACAGATATTTGAGTTTCAGCTTCATATCAATACACGCTAATGTAAAAACATTGTAAGCTGATAAGAGCAATAATTAAAATCTGTTCCTAGGTTTGGGCCTTTCTTTCCCCCTTATTTTTGCCTTTGTCCTTGATTCTAGTACTAAGGGACTGAGAGGTATGCTGCTGTCGTGACAAGTAGCAGCAACTAGTCTGTTCATTACCAGTAAATATTAAACACAGCACAGTATATTTTAAGTGGCTGTAACCAGTCTGCTTTTTTTTTTTTTAATTTTTTTTATTATTAAAGGGGGATGATGTCCATTAATGTTACATACTCACAATATCTTTAGAAAGCGCTAAGTACGTGTGGGTTCAAATGGAATTAACAATCTATCTATCTATCTATCTATCTATCTATCTATCTATCTATCTATCTATCTATCTATCTATCTATCTATCATCTATCTGTATTTATATTTGAGTCTAGCTTTCTATGTATCAATGTATCTATCCATGTACCTTCTGTTTAAATAAAATCATAAATCGTGCTGGTGCTGTATCATGGAAAAAAAAGCCTGTTAACCAAGCAAGCCTTAACGCTGCTTGCTTGCCTAACTGCACTAACTTAAAAATATGCTGTAATGATGTCACTGGGATTCTGGACCCGCACTTATCAGTGGTCTAGTGCATTATCACCCATGGGTCATCAATGTGGCAAACAGGATCTCAATGCCTGCATCAACAGACTGACTCAACGATTGACATTTAGTTATTAGTTTCTGCCTGAAACAACATCCAGGGTAATTCTGTTTTTATTTGCTATATATGCAAGCTGAAGCCATAGGGCATAAGTTGTACACATGTTTGAGGGCTGGGGGGGGAACGGTAGGCAGTCTGAATAAAAATCAGGTTACATACTGACTAACTTCAGTAAGTAGAAGCCCATGTATTGTAATGCTCTAAGCTTCCTTCTCTTCACGATTTATTGTTATGATAATAACCTGATCACACGCGTGTACTATTTTTATCTAAAATGTTTTACTATGTTTTGTTAAAGAACAGAAAAATATAGTAGTAGTCTGCAACCTATTCCAATTTACTTACCTACTGAGTGATCTCATTTAGTTGTAAATCATCACCACCACCTTGCCCAAGCCCTACTGCTTACTCTGTTGGAAAAACAATCCCTTAAAGAAACTTGCTGATCCTTGGAAGCTAATTACAAATAATACAGATAGTCTACATTTTAATATATATATATATATATTCTGATAAAACACATTCTGCCCTTTCCATATACCTCTACACAAACTTAATGTCAGGTCTTCAAGCCCATACAACCAATAACATCCATAGCTCTGCTGTACAGGTGAGTCATACATTCAGATTTATTGACTCTGACTGCATTTCTTCATTTTCTGCTGCTTCAGGCCATTGTGTTCTTTTAATAATTTATTACTCTGTACATCTATATTCCCTCCATTACAGAAAGTGATATAACCGTATTTTATGGCACTTAACAATATCCATTAAGTGACACTTTAGACAGGAAATGGTTTAGAGGTTTTATACAGGCAGCCAGAATTAATACTGACAAAAACTCATATATTTAATAAAATATTAAATTAATTTTGTTTATTTAAACATTTGATAACTAGATAAGTGGGCTGGTCCTGAGTCCATTTTCAGGCATGAACTGAGCCAGATGCCAAAAGTTAATGCACTTTGTATTATGTATCCGATCATAATCCGATATGCATTCAAGATATGGATGCAGAAGTGCAGTTAGGATAAGGCAAAGGGTGCAGCTGCCCCGTGTACAAGGTGGTAGGGAATGTGACTAGCAAATAGTAATGGGGCAGTAGCACTATACTGATATTCATGAATGAATGCCAATACTTTATTTGTGGTCATGGCTGAGGTGCTGAAATGCTTTGTATTGTATTATAACTGTTGCAAGCTGCTTGCTACTGTGACACCCATGCTCTGGCCCAGCAATCAAGGAGCCTCAGTCCTCACCACTAACACCAGTGAGGGGCGTCAATATAGGGAAAGGATAATAAATACACACACAGTAAAGTACAATTTCCCTTAAGAGCACCCAGAGATCACAGTCAGTCTGGGGCTAGTTTCTCCCTTTCTCCCCAGGTCCCCAAGACTACCCACTGGCAAAGTGATAGGGTCCAGATCTCAGCCTAGTGGGCAAGCTAAAACCTTCAGCACCCTCTCTGTCCAACCAGTGCTTCATGTCCCTTCCCAAGTAGCTGACACACACACACACACTCACACACACACACACACACACACACACACACACACACACACACACACACACACACACACACACACACACACACACACACACACACACAGACACACACACACACACACTTTGAGATTAGAGTTTATACAACCACACAGACACTCTTGGGGAAGGATGGCACAGGTTCTCCAGCTGTGCCCCTTTTCTGCCCAGTCTAAAAGGTAGTACTAGCTGCCACCACCCACTAATATTTATTAGCTCCTCAAAGGCCCTTAAAAGGGTGTCCAATTATTACTGTGCAATATTATTATCCAAATGGTAAGTGTGAGCTAACAGTCAAGACTTATTTGGAGTGACTTGGTACAGCAATACTATATACATACAATGTACTCTAGAGCTTAAATTAACTCTACATAAAACAGACACAGTTGAAAGGTTTAAAATATTTAATAATAAATAATAAAAACACCAGACAATACTTCTTACTACACAGTGCTAGTCAGGAGTTCAGAGATCACAGAGAAATACTTAAAATAAAACAGTAGCAAAAATTCTGACATCACAGAAAAGCACTTAGTCTGATCTTCCTAATTCCTAGCTATTTCTAAGAGAAAACACAGTTCTAAATAACTTACATCTAGAGCAAAGCAGTGCTGGTGATGTTGGATGTTCTCAAGACAAAATGCTCTCAGCTCTCTGATTCTCTGTGTTTAAATTGATAACACAGAGCTGCTTCACATGATATCATTCTTTACACTTCTCTAGTGTTCCCAGGCTAACAGAAACTACATTTACATTCTTTACACCTGGTCAAAAACCAGAGCAATAAAGGACATTTATACATGCAAATTCTAGCCATTAACTCTGGTCTTAAAACAATAGGCAGGATGCCTCCCTCTAGACATATGGGCTCCAAATTGTGACATCAAAGACAGTCATGAAATGCTTGACTTAGCTTTCTTACAGCAGAGTGTACTGTTACTTTTTTGCAGTTCAATATCCAATGCAGTCTTTTCATATTTAAGAGAACAAGCCTGTGGCTTACATTAATATCTACAAATGACAGAATTATCTACAGAACTCTATCTGGCTAGGCTGGCAGCCTTCACCTATCTTCACAGTTACATCAGCAGCACTTGATTTGCTGCAGTTAACAATGCAGAAGAGCTTTGTTTTCTCATTTTAGAGTTAAGGCAGACACCAGATAGAGGAAATGCAGAAGACACGAGCTAATGTAGCTACAGTTCTGCACAGATATCAAGAAATTCATTTTGAGAGTGAAGCTTGAGAAGTGAGTCTTGTTATCTATGTTGAGAGTACACAGTAAGCTATTTATTATCATGATTCTTTGTAGTGCATGGAGCTTTACCTGTTCCCATGTACTACAAATGTCAGAGAGAAAAAAGGTGTAGGAATGTTAAATGTTCGATAGTTTTGAAAGCTGTAACACAGCTGCCACACACAGAGTGGCCACTCCAAAAGATCAGTGGGGAGTGCAAACTGCTTTAAAAGCTGTTTAACAGCTTTAAAGCCTTTGTGAATCAAAGCAGCTTTAACATTTTTTGAATCAATTGTTAAACAGCTTTTGAAGCTGTTTGCACTTCTCATCTCTCTTCTGTGATGGTCACTGAGCACTGTTAATGCTCCATCACATGACTACAGATTATCAGCAGTGAGGGCTGCCTAACTAAAGCTTGTTAAGCATCTTTCTTATGTCAGAAAAGCAGTTGACAAGCCTGTCTTTTCACAAGGTTGATAGAATTACAAACATCAAGGGTTCAGATGGAATATAACTAATAGAAGGGGTTAGTTTATATCACTACTAAATGTACATAATGCAAATTCAGCAAGATGATTATAGGCAGCTCTTATAAAGAGAGAAAAGTGTAGACATTTTTGATTTCATATGTTATGGTGAGAAAGATAGCAAGTGTTTATTTGCTGATTGCCCTTTCTGTTGAGGACAGAGCAAAGTGTGTGTGTGTGTGTGTGTATGTGTGTGTGTGTGTGTGTGTGTGTGTGTGTGTGTGTGTGTGTGTGTGTGTGTGTGTGTGTGTGCGCGAGCTGGTGATTTGACTTCCACATAGTGATACAGGAGGATCAGTCTGTAAGAGGACAGTGATGGGAAGCTATTGCATTTGTGAGCAGGGGCAGCACATAAATAAATAAAAAAAAAAATAGTAAATAAATGAGATGAAGACAGCATGTATCTCTCTATGACTGGTAGAATTCATTTTTTTACAGAGAGCAGAGTGGTGCAGAGGTGAGAGTATGTGAATCTGCAAGGGTAATGAAGCAGCATATCTTACTTAAGGACATCTGAAGAAGGTGGTGTTATCTGAATACAATGGGCTGGGGTATGTACAAACGTTGTACACAGTCACATAAGTGGGATGTGCTGCATGTGTCTTGTATGCAGTTCAGATGGAAACATGATTCACTATAGCAAATCCCCCTATTCTTTTATTCAGTAGATACCAAGCATTTGGAATGTGACTCAGGTTCCAAGCCAATAAGTCTCTCTGAGTTGCACGGCAAACACAAAGTGCAAATAATTCACCTTGAAATTAAGATAATAGCCAACTTACAAAGGGAATTACTACACTCTAACAAATAACTTTAAATAATTTAGAAATAATATGAGGTTCTACTATGGATCACCACAAGGCAAAATCGCAAGCATCCAAATGCCAAAACATAATACCCAAATCAAAGAAGGGCAAAAAAGTTAACTTCAAACTTTTCTTCAAGGGAACCATCCCCAGACTTATATATACCATCTAAATGGATGAAGCAACTCAGACAAGGGAGAAATGTGCCAAAAAAGGGAATCAGTGCTAGCACATACTTAGAAATTTCTGTGGAAAACAGTATTTGACATTATGTTTCTCAGTGTCTTTTGCTTTGGTCAGCTGATGCTTGAGGAATTTCACCTTGACCACCTGTTGAGGAACCATGGTATGACGGAGGTGAAAGGATGCTTTAATAATTCTGAGAACCTAATTAGCAAGTGGAAGACAGAATGATTTCAGAAACATTGCAGGGAAAGTATGCTCCAAGAATATCAGCAAAAATGTGACACACTGAAAGATTTATATACTAGCATCTTTATGACTGCTGCAGTAATCTTGGAGTGAAAGGAAAGCCTTTAATAATGCAGCTACATCATCCAGTGAACCTTTGCTGAAATCAAGTTTTGCTGACAGTACTGCATAGAAGTTTAATGTGTTGAGCATTACTGTACACCAGACTTCACTGGTATGTGTTTTTTTCTGATAGTCATCTGAAATCCAGATAGACACTGTCATAGTATCTTTGTTTCTGATAGGATATCACATGAATGGGCAATATAGTGGTTATAGAATGACAAAACACCTCTAATAGCTAAACAGAATTATTATTATTATTATTAGAACAGCATTATTGTGCTTAGAAAATGGGCTGCCCGTAAAATTGTTCTATTTTACTTTAAGTTTTGACTACTATCTTATTCTTATAATTTCATATTTTTGATTTAAAACAGTTCCTCTGCCTAATGTTTCAGACTTGCTGTAGTATATGTAAATAGTGTTGGAGGAAGTATTTTACATTCAAAATATAAGATTTTCAAAAACTGTCCAGACTTTTACCTCATTTTTTCGTCCCTTACTCATATAATGTGTAGTTTGCTGGCAATCATTGTAGATTGAAGTCACTAAATAATGACATACATTTGAGTTTCAGAATTTATTTCCTTCAGAAACTGCATGCTAAAACAAATCCTTTTATTCTATCAATTTTTTAAATTTTATAACAATGTTTAAAATCTGTTCCTAGCTTTGAGACTTTGTCTCATCTTTATTTTCTGCTTTATAGAGATCTCTTGAACTAAGAGGTTGGGAGGTATGCATGCATTTTTACTGCTGCTGCCACAAATATCTACCCAGCTGTCCAGTTCCATTTTAAAGGCAGACAGTATATCACACTGCTTAACTTAGAGAGGAAGTTTGTTCCAGAGAAAAGGTAGGTACTTCATAGGTTCATAGGTAGGTACTAGGGTATTGGCCCTAGGGCCTATGTAAGCCTAGCCAACAAGGTTTCCTGGCTTTCACCACCCATGGATGCTATTTACCTGTGCCCCTGTCTAGCAGGGCCACCAATGTGATTCCTGGGGTGAATTTCCTATTACCCATCCACTCATCAAGTTTGTTCTTGAAGACTGCTAGTGACAAACTCTGCTTGACATAGATAGGTAGTTTGTTCCAGAGTATGGGAAGTCCCTGAGATAGGAATCTATCCCTCCAGCATGTTCTGTTAATTGTGGTGATGAGGTTTAGGTCTCTAGAGCATGTGGCTCTGAGGGATTGGGATTTCTTCAGGTGTAGCATGCCCAGCAGCTCAAGGTTTGACATAGATTTGTATGTTAGGCAGAGATCACCTCGAAGTAGGCAATATGCTACAGAGTAAAGCCGGAGTTTTTTGAGGTGGTCAGCATAGGGTAACTATTTGTGTCCCATAATCCTCTTTGTGAGGTATTTTTTGGCCTTTCTAGTTGCTGCAGATGCCTTGTAAGGTACATTCCAAATGGCATTGTACTATATAATGGGTCTGATGAGAGCTGACTAGAGGGGGACAATGACTTCTTTTTTCCTGGATGAGAACCCTTTTATGATGAGGTGTGCTATGTAGAAGGATTTCCTGACTACTGTGATGATGTGATTATCAAAGGAGAGGCTACTATCTACTAGAGTCCCGAGGTCTCTTATCATGCCTTCAGTATTAAGTGGGCTACCACCTATGTGGTAGTCCATGGGTACATGGTTTTTACTAAAGGGGATAACAATGCATTTTCTGGCATTGAACTTGAAGCCATGGCTCTGACACCAGGCGTCAGCCTCGGTGAGGCCCTTTTGCAGGATGTCCGCATCGTTTAGGGACTCAACTATGGCACCAATTTGCAGTTATCTGTGAACTTTGTCATCCAGAGGCCCTCTGTGTTGGCCTGTACTCCAGAGAAGTAGATCCCAAACAGGAGGGCACCCAAGATTGAACCCTGTGGTACTCGACTTGTCACAGGTTTGAAGTCAGATTTGAAGTCTGCAATTTTTACAGTGTAGTTTCTGTCTGTGAGCCAGTTGGCGACCCATCTTGTGACGTACGGATTTATACCCAGCTTGACAAGTTTATTTATGATACCACAATGGGGGATGGTGTCGAAAGCCTTGGCTAGGTCGAGATAGGCTGTGTGGACTGCCTTACCCTCATCCATGGCTTTGGTGACTGTTTCAAAGAAGTCAACCAGGTTCAGGAGACATGATCTGCCCCTCACAAATCTGAACTGGGTATGGTCCAGAGTTTGGAGGTTACTAATATCCTTGTTTATGAGTTTCATGATAATATGCTCCATGGCCTTGCAGACCAGGCTCATCAGGCTAATAGGGTGATAGTTCCTGGGGTCTGTGGTGGCCCTCCCTTTGTGGAGTGGTACAACTGTTGCTATGCGCCATTCAGTGGGTACAAAGCCTGTCGAGAAGCAGTGTGACAAATCTATCCCCATTCTTGAGTACTGTGTGACAAATCTATCCCGCATTCTTGTCTTATTTATTTGTTGGAGTATATTTAGATCTCTGATGTTAATGCTAGTAGCACTGTTTGATTTTTGGAGGTATAAGAGTTCTTGGACTATTGTTTCCCTTATAGCCCTATAAGCAAGGCACAAATCACTCCTAAGGAACCTGTATGATACTGGACATAAAGCCATAGCCTGTACTATTTCTTGGTAGCTCAAGTCTTTTAAGCCACTTTTTTATTTTTATTTTTTTTTTTTTTTTAGTTAAGAACCACTGAGGTCTCTCCAATTGCTTGATATGTTTAGTGAGGTACATCATGAAAAGGGCTTTCTGCTCTATAATATATATAATCAGTGTGTGGAGTGCAAGGAGGTGAGACCTTTTTTTGATCTAGAGAAAACTCTTTTGCTGTTAGCTGTGCAAGATTTCCTAATCATAGTTGCAACATGATGGTTAAACAAGAAGGTGCTATCCCCCCAGGTACCCAGGTCTTTCAGTACCTCCTCAATTTGAAGTGGTGTATTTTCTATGCTATAAACTGAAGTTAGGCGATGCTTACTGAATGTGACAATGTTGCACATTTTAGTATTGAGTTTGAGCCCATTTTTAGCAGAATGACTGTTGACAAGTGTAAGCTCCAGCTAAAGTGCCTGTATGTCATAGGGAGGCTTGATGACAACTCCCAGCTTACAATCATCCTATTTTGTTAATCGGAGATCCTCATTTGATATACAGAGAATTGGAAGGTAGACACTGAACATCAGATATCCCAGCATACACCCTTTAGGGACTGTACTGGTCATCTTAACACCCTTGGAAGATGCATCTCCTACTCTTTCTGTGCGTGTCCTGTCCCTAATTTAATTGGCTATCCATCTAACCAAGTACTCTCAGTTTGGAGCTCCTTCAGTTTGTTTACCTTATTTGCATGTGGTATGGTCAAGGTACACTGTATGGACAGTTTGCAAGTGGTCTACAGCCTGAGTGACCCTGTAAAAGAAGTTTACTGGATTCATCAGACAAACTCTACCCTAGACAAACCCAAACTGCTGGGGTCAAGTCTGATAAGAATTTTGATATCATAGCTAATCAAGTCAGTTTGATGTGTTCCATGGCTTTGCATATAAGACTAATTAGATTGATAGGTTTGTCACCTAGGATAATAGCATTCCTACTTATAGAGAGCTCATCGAGCATATTTAGGAATGTGGTTTAATTTTCTGGGGACATAGAGGCAGTCCTGCAGATGCTATGATCTGATAGCTGATCATTTGTAAAGTGATTTGTATCTCCATAAGCTCTGCTTATTTATTTCTTAGTAGCTGTCTTGAGATAATGTGATTGCTAACAAATATGGATACACCCCCACAGCTTCTACCTGGTCTAAACAAGTGATAAACACAACCCCAGGTACTGAGGGAGTGGTTTCTGGGCTCTTAAACCAGGTTTCAGTAACAATACATACATGGATCTGCTCCTAATGCAGGAAGGCCTTAAAGTCTGATAGTTTGTTGTTTAGACTTCTATCATTAAGTAGAATCATCTTGATGTGGTCCTGTGGATGTTTTGTTTTGTTTTGGAAGTTGGTCTGGAAAGTCCATTTGCTGGATCTTGCCTAAAAAAGGCAATGTGGGCCCAGCAAAAGCTTTTGCCAGTATGCAAAAGCCTTGGCAAAGCAAGTATGGTTGTCAAGCATTTCATCTCATGCTGATACATACTGGGTCTCCTAGAATGACACCTTTTTTCCCAATCATAACTTTATTAAGTGACAGAGGACACAAGAGAGTAAAACTATTATAACAACAGTAACCTTCATAACTGTGGAATAACAACATTTAGTAGTTCAAACAAACCATTTCTATTAACATCATGTGTGTTAGGAAAAACAAGAAATTAGATAAAATATAACAACATTTACTTCCATAAGTTAGACAGGTAGCTGAGACTAGCTAAGGCTGGTCTAGCTTCAATGGATGCTTAGTACGTCTTAGGGTGCTGAAAATGACACAGTATGGATAGTCATCTAGCACAGAGGGCAATACATTTACTCCATCCACTCGAAGATAACAAGTGTGGGTGTTTCTGTGCTGATGTAACATAAAGTCTAGTTATCAGCGCTACCTAAATTAACCTAAACCTCAAGTACCAAGGTAAATTATTAAACATGTTTGTATGTAAACAAATCCAATCTTCTTCTGCAGAGTATGACACCAAGCATTTTAACCTTTTGTTAAAGCTAATCTGTTCCTTTATATGTCATCATCATTCTTGGTTATGGAAGGATTCCACTCAATACTAGGGTCTTTTTTGAATATGTGACATGCATCGAGAGATTTGCCATGTCTCTCTATATTTCCTCATGGCTTTGTGAACCAGATCATTTACTCCAACATGGACTACCACCACCATATTGTCCTCATATTTGTCTGGTTCAAGGGTTACCAAGATTTTTTTCAATTCAAAGACTGAAGAAATGTAGCAGGACTGTCTCTGTGAACAAACGGAAATGCTAATGAGGCCTCCATGGGGGAGCAGACTACACTAATTAGTTATGAGCTCTTCCTCCATAAATGCCTGCAGTAAGGCATTTACACAGCCAAATGATTACTAAGCTGTATAAGCTAGATTGGCCAATTGAGTTAATGAACTTAAGCAAAAGTTTGCATTCACCCATTACTTTCAATGGGTGACATTGTGGTTGTGATACATGCTGGGGAGGTGGACAAGTAGTGGTGGTGGTAAGGAGTGTGTGTGTGTGTGTGTGTGTGTGTGTGTGTGTGTGTGTGTGTGTGTGTGTGTGTGTGTGTGTGTGTGTCTGCATGTGTAAGTAATTGCAAATGGATGAATCGACTAAGGTGTGCGGATGTGTCTGCCTGGGTGATCACAGTAAAGGGATTAGTAAGAGGATAGGGTGTGTGTGTGTGTGTGTGTGTGTGTGTGTGTGTGTGTGTGTGTGTGTGTGTGTGTGTGTGTGTATGTGTGTGTGTGTGTGTGTGTGTGTGCTGGTCTGTTTGACTGGGTGGTTACAGACACAGTTAAGGGGGTTAGTTAGGGGCTACATAGGGTGTGTGTGTGTGTGTGTGTGTGTGTGTGTGTGTGTGTGTGTGAATGACTGAAGGGAGTGCCTGTGCCAATGTGATGAGTAGGTTGCTAGATGTGTTTACTACAGGAAGTTGCTGATTTGCACTTGTGGTAATTACTGGCAATTCAGAGACATGCAAATTAGCCAATAAGGAGTTTTTTCCCACTGTGGTTGTGACAATGTGAGGCAGCGCCAGCTATACCAGGAGAAATAGGGCAGTGGATGTGTAACATATGCCAGCACAGCTAGCTGGAATTTTGTAATGAACTCTATGTTCTTTGTATGTAAAACGATTTGTACAGGTGCTCATGTTGAAAATGTATTTGTAAAACAGCTTGTGTTAAAAATCTATCAGCAGTGGTTCCTGCTGGACAGAAAAGAAATACACCTGTATATCAGACTGTATTGTAACTTTTGAAATTAATGTATTGTAACAGAGGATATTAGAACAGAAGGGGTTAATCTCAGTTCAGCTAACTTTGAAAAATAGTCTGAAATTAAATTACCTGGTTTAGGCCATAAAGATTGTATCTTACAGTTCTGATTGCAGCCAGAGGCGAAATGTCTTTGAAAAACAAGACTAGGAATCCTACTGTATTATCCTTAGGGGTGAACTAATTGTTACCCTGGAAGTGTGGAAGTTTTTGAAATGGTTTTATAGCTTCCAGATGCTATAACACATCTTAGCAAAGCTCTATGTGTGTGTATGGTAACACATATGTGCTAGATTCTGGTTCAGTTTCTAGTAAATGGAACAGTGTAGGAACCAGAAGTCAGATGACCAGATGTATGTGATGTCATTCTGTAATCCAGCACTAAAATGATGTTTTAATGCTAGATGAGACAGAAGTGTCAGGGCAGTATGTTTTTGAAACCTGGCAAAGAAGGATCACTCACCCAGTTTATCTTGCCTTACTTTAGTAAGTAACCATGGAATAGTAATTCTTTAGATCAGTCAGTAAAATATAGTGAGATTAGTTAAGTAGTGTTTTTCTGTATCTGTGTGAATCTATCCATTTATTTTATTTTTAATATTTCCTGTGGTTGAAACGCTGGTGTTTACAGTAAATAGAGATTTAGTATTTTCATGTTCTTTTATTATTTATTATTAAATATATTTAAAATGCTCATTGTGGCTGGTCTTTTAGATAATATTTTAACCTTTGAGAGTACTTATATTTATTTGGTGACACGGTGGCCACTCCTGAAAACCTTGCTGCATTGGCCAAGCAATACCATTTGTATTTGTTTAATTTTACACAGTATAATTGTGTACCCTTGTAAGAGCCTTAGAGTAGCTAGCTTTGGAGTATTCTGATGTTAGTATTTACCTTATAGCCTGGGCAGAAGAGGAAGAGCTGGTAAATCTGTATCAGCCCTTCCCAGGCATGTGTGTGTGTGTGTGTGTGTGTGTGTGTGTGTGTGTGTGTGTGTGTGTGTGTGTGTGTGTGTGTGTGTGTGTGTGTATGTGTGTGTGTGTGTGTGTGTGTGTGTGTGTGTGTGAAAATCAAATCTCAAAGAGTGTGTGTGTTAGCTACTCAGAGCAGGGACACAGAGCACTGGTTTCACAGAGAGGGTGGTGGAGAACTTGGCTTGGAACATTTTGTTGGGGACTCAACTCTACAGCTGTGTGAGTGGGGAGTCTTATTTGGGGCCTGGTGAGAGAGGGAGAAACCCATTCATGGGATGGGAGTGTGTTTCCTGTATGCTTTTAAGGGAAATTGTGCTTGGTGTAGAGAGCTGTATCTGGAAATACTGTGTATATTTATTTTTGTTCCAAGTGAACATCCCTCTCTGGTGTCTGTGGTGAGGATTAAGGCTCATTGATTACTGGCTCAGCGAAGGGATGACACATATTGGTGGCATTGGTGGGATATTAATTCAACATCTGTAGCCTGTAGGCAGTTGTCACTGAAGGTGTGTGTACTCTCAGCAGCCACAAGGTAAACATACAGAGTTTCATTTTCACAACAGTTTTATTTATTTTTTGTTAGTTTAGTTTAGTCAGGGAATGCAGGCAAAGATGATAACAGAGGATTATGGCAAGCTGACAAAAAAAAAAAAAAAAAAAACAGTTGGCCAAGGTGTGTGAAGGCAAAGCACTGGTGCATGCCAACCTGACTAAAGAGGAAATAATTTCAGTCTTAGTCACAGCTGTGCCCAAACCAGCAACCAGGAAGATAACCAGTCTGGTGATGGGAATTTGCAGCCCTCAGAAGCCGGACAGCTCACCTTTTCCTCAGAGGCCTTAAAATGCCATCAGGAGTTAAAGAGACTTGAAATGGCAGCCAAACATTTGGAATTAGAGTCAGCGTAGAGACTGCGGCAGACAAAACAGATGGAATTAGAATCAGTAGAGAGAGACTGCGGCATTTGGAGGTTGAAGAAAATGAGAAACTGCAGTGTTTGAAGGCTGAAGACAATGAAAAGCAGCATTAACATGAGAAGCAGATGGTGACTCTTCGTCAGGGTCATGGAAATTTAGCCATGGTCATGGTAATGAAGAAGGGAATAACCGAACCTCAAAAGCAATAAAGGTTAGTAAATTTCTTCCACAGTTTACATATGGTGATAATTTTGATAGTTTTATTCTTGAAAGAGTATGTAAACAATATAATGCTGACCATGGCTCTGGGTACATTTTCTGACCCCCTTACTCCATGGTAAAGCTGTAACTGGTGTTTCTAAATTGTCTGATACTGATTGTTAAAACTATGATAAAGTTAAACAATGTTTTTTGGAATGTTTTAAGTTAACACCTGAACCTAACAGAAAAAAGTTTGTGAGCATAGACGCAAGGCAGATGAAAGTGTATGTGAATATATTGCTATGTTAAACACATATTCTTAAAGGTGGGTGAGTGAGTGTCAGGTCACCACTTCTGAAAGGCTGGCAGAAATTTTGGTGAGGGAACAAGCCCTTAGCCCTTTGCCAGAGGACATGAGAATATGGTTGGCAGACTGGGAGTGTAACTCTGCAGATGAGCTGGGGAGAAAAGGGGGTCTCTACTTAGCAATCAGGGCATCACAATAAGAGGATACCCAGTGCTGCACATGGATATAAGGGAACCCACGGTGGGCATCCTAAACTACCCCAACAGAGTCCACCAGTAACAGGGGAAGCCACTAGTTCAGGTACACACCAGGATCAAGGGTTAGATGCTTTAAATGTAACCAATGGGGCCATGTAGCATACAGATGTCCACAGAAGGAAGGTGGGGAAGAAAAGGTGGGGGAGCCAGCAAGTGGGAATAACAGTAGGCCAGTGGTAAGTTGTCTGGAGACAATAGGCATACCTGACTATCAGCGGAGTTTATATCCTATCTTAGTGGATGGAAAACAGACCATGGCTAAGAGAGGCATAGCCTCTGATATAAACATTGTGAAGCCTACAGTGGTTAAAGAGGAGCAGTACTTGTTTGGGCAGTCCACTCCAGTCAGAGCTTTAGGAGAGACCCCATTCCAAATGCCTTTGGCTAGGGATCACCTTGACTGGGAGGGTGGAAAAGGAAGCAAGCAAGTAGGTGTGTTTGAGGAGGTCTACTTCTAAATTTCTGATTTTCAAAATGTTGATTTTCTTATGGTCGAGGCCATGAAATAGAAGTTTTGAAAATTCGAACCATTTAAATGGAGATCGTCGTACAGCATTTACCATTTTCCTCATTGGACTATGTGAGTGGGGAGTAATATTTGGTGCCTGGTGAGAGAGAGGGGAAACCCAGCCCCACGATGGGAGTATTTTCCATGTGTGCTCTTAAGGAAAATTGTGCTTGGTGCAGAGATCTACATCTGGAAATACTGTGTGTATCTATTTTTGTTACAAGTGAATGTCCCTCACTGATGTTCATGGTGAGGATTGAGGCTTCTTGATTACTGGCTCAGAGGAGGGGCATGACGCAACATATTTGTGAGCCACATTTTCCATGATCAAGGAAATAGTCCATTTTGACCACAGTTCTTACCACCTGTGATGGGGTTCTTTCTGAATTCCAGAGATAGGTTAACAAAATGGAGATGCTATCTAACACATTAACAGACAGACAACTGTTGTAAACACAACAGAAGCAACTTTAGCCAAGCAAACTGTAAAAGTGGTAAAAATTAGGTAAAAATAAGCTATAAATACAGAAAACACTTGACAAATTAAAGTGCAATGTAATATACGTACTTTCCTGCTGTTGACTTTATGTACTTAATTTTCTGGAGTTTTCCGCCTAGGAGTTGGGACTTCCCAGTTTTACATATTCTTAGTTAACATGCAAACAAATAAGGAAATAAATAAATAAATAAATATAAAAATGTGAATATTAAAATCAGATATAAAAGCTGTGTATCATTCACAGTTAAATACTTTAAGTATAAGCAATGACAGCCAATGAAAGTATTCTGGCTATGTCAGAGCAAGAAAATGAAATACTGCAGTTTGGCTAGATTGCTCTTGGGAGATCTCTGATCTACATTGAGCAGATATAGGAGCCTTTGAAAATGGCTGAGATTGGCATGCAGAGTAAATACAAAATTAGGCCCAAACCTAAATGAGGCATGGTACTTTATATAACCTGGTTGATTTGGGTGGAATAATTTCTAAAATGAGGGAAGACATGTCCTCTCTAAGCTAAATATATTTTACCTTAGCTGCTATATATTTTCTTATTCCATTGTTAACCAGGTAAGTGAGCTGTCCTAAAATGACCATTTTCACATATGACCAGCAACAGGAAATACAGAAATGTTCGTAAAAGATACAAGTACTTAGCTAAGAAAAGAAAAATACTGTGACTAATAGAGAAACGATGTTAGCTTGATTAAAAGGTAGATAAGACAGCAAGCAGCCAGTTTCACAAATACTACTTCATGTAAATTTCTAAAGCATTTATACTTTATACCTTCCTTTACATATGAATTTAATGGCGATATTCTAGTTGAGGGCCTCACCAGATGCGCAGTAGCAAGCCCCGCTCAAAACTCATCCCCGTCATATGTCATTCATGAAGATGCATTCCCTCCGAATGTACAACCGAAGAAAAAGTGCACTGACATTGTAATATGACAGTAAATATAACAGTAAACTGTTTACCAACATCTGTAATTGACAAGTTTTATTGCACTAATAATATATACTATAATCAGCAAAGAAACAAAACCGTCAAAACACATGTCATCAGGCTTTTTACTGTGTAGCATTATAGTTCTCTTTGTCAGAGTTGGAATGCGATGGTTCACTGTCCCAATTAATGTCCAAACGGACTCTTTTTTTTGGTGCAGGTGTCACAGCCGACTCTTCCTCAGTATCATTGGCAGGACCTTTTACTAAGAACAGCTTTCCTTTGGCGATACTGTATTAACCGTTTGTGTACATTTAATATTTTCATATCATGTATGCACGAGCAAATTAAATATGCAGGCTGGGTTGTCACTCAATTTGCGACACGCCCACTTCTGTGCGAAATGAACTGGTGAGGCCCTCAACTACAATATCGCCAATTTAATTTGGTTAGATTGGCAGAAAGAAAGACAAGAAGAAGAAGGTAAAAGTAGAGCAAAGTGACCCAGAAGGTTAGTCCAGTGAAAGACAATAAGCTGATGTGGAACTGTAGTTGAGGGATAACAATGTATAGGTAAAACAGCAAGAAAGGAGGTAAGAATACTCACAGAATATATGCCAATCATCTCTTGGTAGAGAACTTCAGTTGTACCAAGTACTGGTGTGATTTATCTGGAATGGAATCACCAAATGTAATTCTGATCAAAAGCCATGTCACTGAAATTGCATTCAGTGATTTTTTTTTTTTTTTTTTTTTTTTTTTTTTTATGGGGCTTACCACATCCTCATATTGGGAATTGTACCCTTATACCATTGCTATTATAATTAACTCTGTGGTCACTGCAACATAGTTCTAAGCAGACATTTCCCATGCTTATATTGACTTGCTCATACAAACTGACTGGCCCTGTGGTGCTCAATATATGAAGAAACTGGAAAATGAAATCCCATGCCAAAGTCTAACAGTCTAATATGGAAGTGTTAGTGACAATGAGAAGACCATTATACATTTAGGGAATGAAGATTCCTTTACTGTAAGTAGCCTTGGAAGATAGAATTACAAGATGTCTTATGGAGTAGGCACCTTTCAGTTGTGTAGTGAGTTTGCTTTGTAGATGAACAATATGTCAGGAAAAACAAAGATTTGAGTCAAGTCATGAAGTAAGATATTTAGATTGCTGAGCTGACTCATTGTCCTGTGTAATCTGGTTAGACAACCTTCCACTTGGGGGCACATCCTCACCTGAGAGTCAATGACAGTGGCCTGAATTCATAGAAGATCATTGTCCTATGTAGTCTGGTTAGGCAACCTTCCACCTGGGGTCACAAGTCTCATCCTGACCTGAGAGTCAAATGACAGAGGCCTGAATTCAGAGAAGTTACCATGAAGTGTACACATCACTGCAACATTTTTGTATTCAGGAATAGCTCAGCCATAGTGTTTTTGCAGAAAGATGTGCAGCACCATGGTGGGGTATCTCGGCAGCCTTGAGATACTAATGAGACATTCCTGGGGAGAGGCATATGCTTATTAGTCATGTAATCCCCCCAGAACTGCCTGTGGTAATCATTCAAATATGTAAATTAAGATGGCTGCTCTTGGCCACTGCTGCTAATGAGCACTGCTTCATCCATTTCAGTAGAGGTAAGTGCTGGGCAGTGTAGTGGTTAGGAAATGTTAGGGTGTGTTTGTGAGTGTAGGCTGGGGTGGTTAGCATACTTCCATATAACCCTAGAATAATGAAGAAAGCCTACAACATTGGGTTGGGGGTATGAATAGCATCCAGGGATGACTCTGAAGATGTTGGTCAGGGGAGCATCAGTCACTTTGGATTAGACTTTCATCTTGTGTCTAAATGGCAATTAATTAAAAAAATGAGGAGCAGAGAACCACTAGACACCAGGTACGTTATAAGCAGCAGGCCTTAAAGGCCCAAAAAAGGATTCAAATCCTGTACCCTTCTACCTCTCAGAGAGGCTATTAGTCCTTGTGCCACCACAAGACAGCAGGGATGTAATGTAAACAATAAATAAGACTTTGGAGAGGGTGGAGTTGCTGGAACTTTTCTCCCCAGACCTTTGCTGAAAATGCGCTTTGCCCAGTTAGAATTTTCTGGTGAACAAAGACAAATAAGTAAAAGTATTGTGGGGGCACTTTGAATCTTGTACTTTTGTTTTAGGAGACATCAACATTACTTTGCTGTACTATTTGCTAAGTTAGGGCAGCAAGTTTTTTTTTTTCTTTTCTTTTTTTTTCCAGACATATAATGAGGATCATAATGTTATTATTCAATGCCTGCAACAGTTTGTGAGTTATAAGGTTGGGGGAACAGTAAATATAAGCCATGCCTCAACGTCATAGCACAGGAAATCTAGACAAAGTCATAATTAATGGTGAGACAAAGGCACTCAATCAGGAAAGGATTTTAATTGTTCATCTTACAAAATTAGAAAATCACCAGAATAACAGCTTTTGAACTACCATGCATTTTTTACTGAAGGATATAAAGTACAACACTCTAATGTCTGCTATTTTTGACTCACTGTAATCATCTGTATTTACCAGAGCAGGAAAACAGGAGAATGAGGGATGTTCTGCCAGCATGAGGAAAGGTATGAGGTGTGTGTATGTGTTTGAATGTGTGTATTATGTCTGGGAGAAGGAATGGGGGGTGCCTGTGCTAACACAATGCATTGGCCACCACTGTTAACTATCACAGGAAAATGATGATCTACACTTACAGTAGTTAACAGTGATCCAGAGAAATGCAAATTAACCAGTAATGAGGTCTTTTCTCATTACAGTTCTTGTGTCTCTGAATACAATAGTACCACAGTGCAGAAAGAGGGCCTTGCCACAGCCTTTAATGCAAGCACTGGGGTTCTCTATGAATTCCCATGAAGGTTTTTGCTCCAGTAATGCTGATTGTTATGAGTTTAGTCCTGAATCAGTTACTAGCAACAGTATGTGGTATACTCAGTGATATGATGATATCAGCAGAGTATGCACCTGATGTGCGCACGCGCGCGCGCACACACACACACACACACACACACACACACACACATATAAAATCAAGAACATAACTGCAAGGGAAGGCTGGCACTTTAGCTATATCCCACTGAAGTGGATAGTGCTGAAAATTAGATGTAGCAAAGAGTTGATGTTGTGAACAAAAATCTCAAGGAAAGACCCCAGCAAAAGTGAAACAATGTATCTCTGTTGAATAGAAACATTCTAAATGCATAAGATGCAGACCACTGTATAACTGTATCCATCTTCACTAATTTGCTTTATATAGAGAGATAGATATATTTAAGTAGGTTATTTTAGAAATCTTCTTGAGAAAAAAATGTGAGTAACTGCACAATTACAAATGAGTGCTATTACTAAAGAAACAAAACTTTGCTAAAAACATTTAGAGTCATGCAAACCAAATTTTCTAATAGAACAATTGCTATGAAAAACTAAAATAAGGAACATTATTTCTAAATCTTTTGTGGTTTTACATTTTGTCACCATTAATTCTGTCCCTTCATCCTCCCACCCCGACTCATACTTTCCTGTGCAATGTTAAACTTTGTTCTGCAGCTGTGACTTTTCCTGAATGAACAGAGGGGACAGTGTTGAATTCAACACCATCTAACTTTGTGTTTGCTTAAACTGCATTGTAAACACTTCTGATTGCTCCCACATAGCAGAGATTATAGTGTTTTCTAACTGCATATTGAAGCTTTTACCTGTATCTGCATAGTAGCACTGACCATGACAGATTTGGAACAAATGGCAGACAGGATGAATGATATTGTGCAAAGTGTGTGGCAGAGCTGACAGAAGCACACTGGGGTGTAGTGCTTAGGCTTAGTCAGTCCTGGAGAACTGTAAGGGACTGACAGCATGGGGGGGGGTAGTGCTTTGGCTTACTCAGTCCTGGAGAAATGTAAGGGACTGACAGCACGGGGTGGAGGGGGGAGTAGTGTTTCTGTTTACTCAGTCCTGGAGAAATGTAAGGGACTGACAGCATGGGGGGGTAGTGCTTTGGCTTACTCAGTCCTGGAGAAATGTAAGGGACTAAGAACATGGGGTGGGGTGAGTACTGGTTTGGCATACTCAGTCCTGGAGAAATGTAAGGGACTGACAGCATGGGGGGTAGTGTTTTTGTTTACTCAGTCCTGGAGAAATGTGAGGGACTGACAGCATGGGACATTCACCTCTCAGCTATCAAGATTTTTGCAGAATGCCCATTTTTTTGACTCATATTTTGACCCATACCTCATACAATTTGTGGTTTTCTAGCAAATCCTTGAAGATTGAAAGCACTAAATAAAGACATACATTTGAGTTTCAGACTTCAAACTTTCATAAAATGCATGCCAACTCAAAACCTTTTATTCTAATAACTTTGTAAGGATCTGTCCAGAAAAAACCCTGACAATGTACTGGGATATGTATAGAAAGACATTTACAAACTTCCCTTTGTAAGGAATGATGGGACGTATGTACATTTCCCATAAAGGTATGAATATTTCAACACAATGACTCAAGAATACACATTGACACACAGGTTTTCAATAATGCACTCAGGACCAGAAACCAGACTGCACCTGTGTAATGGCACATTTCTTCTTTAGTTTTACATCATCAGCATATTGTATATAAAATATGGTTTGTGTTCTGAAATATTAATGACAGCTATGACAGCAGAGGAACACATGCTTTCCTTATACAAGTAGCTTGTTTAAACCTGATAAAATATGATGACCTTAATACCTTTGAATCAGAAACACATTTATCGGCCAAGTATGCATGCATACAAGGAATTTGACTCCAGTTTCAGTGACTCTCCAAGTATGAATTACATAAACGATATACATACAACTATTAGGAACAAGACAAAAAAGTAAATATACATATACATACAAGGTGCAAAGTGCAACTCAGTGCAAGAAATACTGAAATAAACTTTGAAAGAAGAAAATATTAACAATATGTAAACAATACTGCAGAATCCTTGTAGGCTTTGAGAAAGAATACCCCAGCCTAATAAGCTGAGTTAACCATTTATGAACTTGTTGGCCTGTGGAAAAAAAACTGTTCTTATCGCTGCTTGTTTTGGTGCATATTAATCTATAAGTCTGCCTGATGGTAATAGTTCAAAAAGATGGTGGCCTGGATGTGAAGGGTCGGTGATGATCTTCCCTGCCCTTTTCATGACTCTGGAATAGTGCAGGTCCTGTAAAGATGGCAAAAATAGCACCGATGATATTTTCAGCAGACCTGACTATTCGATGCAACCTATTTTTGTTATGATTAGACAGAGATCCAAACCACACTGTTATGGATGAGCGAGAACAGACTCGATGACTGCTGTACAGAACTGAATCGACAGTTCCTGTGGGAGGTTGAACTTCCTCAGCTGTCTTAGAAAGTACATTTGCTGTTGTGCCTTTTTTATGCTGGACCCTAGAGAAGATTATAGATCCCAAAAACTTGAAGGATTCCAGAACTGACACAGCAGTATTAAATATAAAGAGGGGGGATAATATTGTAGTACCACTCCTAAAGTCCACTGTTATCTCCACAGTTTTAAGAGTGTTCAGTTCCAGATTATTCTGACTACACCAAAGTACCAGTTGCTCAACCTCCCATCTGTATGCAGACTCATCACCATTCCTGATGAGCCCGATGATAGTTGTATCATCTACGTATTTAATAAGTTTGACAGAGGGGTCCTTAGAGGTGCAGTCATTAGTACATAGCAGTAGGGAAAGCACACATCCTTGGTGGGCACCTGTAATAATTGTTCAATAGCTAGATGTAAATTTTTACTCTATGTGGTTTATGATGGGTGTGCTGTGACAACATCATACTATACAAATGCACACTAATTTTTATTTAATGGTTGTGAATACTATGAAGCAACAGGGTAAACCAACCTCCTAAACCCTCAGCTCTACTACTATAGCCCTACTATAGCCCCCTCCTTTTTCTCCCTCTCCCATTCTCCACACTAATTATCCCCCCCCACTTCCTATCAATGTCTATACATTGTCCTTCTTTTGAACAATGATTATCTTTTTGTTTTTACTCTCATATGTAGTAAATTTAGACCACTGCTATCAGTGCAACCCTTAATGTTCATATTTTTTTCTTTTGTTTTTCTCTTTATAATTAATTTTGTACTTGCACTGTTATTTTTTAATAGTTTTTGTCCTGTATGCTTATTTTTGCTTATGTTTGCTGGGGCTCTTTCCCCTCTCGTCTCCACTGAAAATGGGTTTGTTTGCAAACTCAGTTGGACTAACACAGTTAACAAATGTGAAATAAATAAAAATATAAAAAAATAAATAAATGTCTCAATGTATATTGAAATATATGATGAAAGAATAGTGGTGTGTCTTAAGCATTGCACACACACACACACACACAAACACACACACACACACATACACACACACACACACACACACACACACACACACACACACACACACACACACACACACACACACACACACACACACACACACACACACAGTGGTATGGTGTGAGATAGGGGATAAATTAGCTAACAACAGTGGAAGGTGAAGCCTTCTCTTTATCCCCAGAGGTGACACAGAAACACTAGTAGATTTCCCACACTTGGATATATTCAGTGCTGCTGAAAAGTGAAGAACTCCGAGCAACGTGAAGAGGTTAACTACTGTTAGCCAGATGTTGTGTAATTGTTCTGACTCTGCAGTGGTTTTATCACTGAAAGATTGCCATCAGATAGGAAATGATGTCTACCATGATGCATGTAGTGCATGTGAAATGTAACGGACAGTCAGTGCTAGTAAATGATGCAGTCAGTTCACCCCAAGCAGAGACATATTTCTGGGGAATTACAGTGCAGGCATCCTACCGCAGGCACAGCTGTAACTATGGTTGTGTGAAGAGAACTGCCTCATGTGCAAGCTGTTACAGATGGCAGTTGCCAATGAAGCATGAGTGGAAAACCAACACTCATTCAAGAAGCCATAGATTATATTGTGGCTTTTTATATGAATGCAGATGCTGTATTCAACAAAAAGAGCAATGTGACACCTGTGCCCTGACCCAGCAATCAAGGAACCTCAATCCTCACCACTAACACCAGTGAGGGGCATCTTATATAGGAGGAAAGGATAACAAATACACACAGTAAAGTGCAATTTCCCTTAAGAGCACACAGAGATCACAGTCAGTCTGGGGCTGGTCGCTCCCTTACTCTCCAGGTCCCCAATAAGACTCCCCATTGGCACAGCTATAGGGTCCGGATCTCAGCCTAGTGGACAAGCTAAAACCTCCAGCATCCTCTCTGTCCAACCAGTGCTTCATGTCCCTGCCCAAGTAGCTGACACACACACACACACACACACACACACACACACACACACACACACACACACACACACACACACACACACTTACACTATTACATTATTATCCAATTGGTAGTATAGCCCACGGCTATAGCTATTGGAGTGGCTTTGTACAATTTTACCAAAGCCATGCAGGTACTCTAAGCAGCAGTGGTACAGTGGTAGCATTGCTGCCTCACAGCAAGAGGTTCTCCCGTTCGATTCTTGGTGGGAGCGCCTTCTGTGTGGAGTCTGCATGTCCTCCCCATGATCGTGTGGCATTCGAAAGACATGTGTAGAATGGGCATGACTTAGTTGAAGGTTGGGCGTCGAGCTGGCACCCGTAAAAAATCTATTGCCAATCATTAGTGGACCAGAGTTCCGCTGTGGCTACCCCTAACCGGGAAAAGCCGAAAGAAGAACATGCAGGTACTCTAAAGAGCTTAAATTATCTCTACACAAAACAGCCACAGATGAAAGGTTTAAAAATATTTAATAATAAATAATAAAAACACAAGACAATACTTTTTACTACACAGTGCTAGTCAAGAGTTCACAGATCACAGAGAAATACTTAAAATAATTCAGTAGTACAGTTCTGACATCACAGAAAAACAATCTAATATTTCTAGTTTCCAGCTATTTCTAAGAGAAAACACAAGTGTAAGATAAACTTACATATAGAGCAAGACAGTGCTGAGTTGGATGGTCAAGACAACAAATGCTTAATGCTCTCTGATTCTCTCTGTTTTTAAAATCACATTCCTGATTTACATTGCATCATTCTTCACACTTCCCTGGGTTCCCAGGCTAACAGAAACTATATTTTTTTAGTAAGCTCACACCTGGTAAGGAAGCAAAGCCATTATGGACATTTATGCATGCATATTCTGGCCATTACTCTGGCCTTAAAACAATAGCAAGAATTCCTTCATCTAGACAGGCTGGAGCCAACTTTAAAGATCAAAGACAGTCATTAAATGCTTGGCTTAGTTTCCTTACAGCAGAGTACACTGTTGTTACATTTTTGCAGTTCCACATGTAACACTATTTTTACCATTTAAGACAACAAGCCTGTGGTTTACTTTAATATTTACAAATGACAGAATTATCTATAAAGTTCTATCTGGCTAGGCTGGCAGCCTTCACACCCCCCCCACTGGAGAACTCAGGCTAGTTTTTCAAGTGACCCTTGAGAAATGCTGCTTGAGAGAATTAGGTCTATCTGAGTATGCCTTACCCCATTCCTTGTCTTGAGAGGCCATCTGCATTGGTATTGCTAATCACTAACATATCATATGCTTGCAACCCTAGGCTCCATCTTAGCAACTTGACCTTTTGCTGGCTGGCTTTGTTCTTCCTTGTCAGGTCTCTGAGGGGAGCAGTTATGGTACTATAACTGAGGACAAACTTTCTGTAGTACCCTGCTGTCCCTATAAATGCCCTCATCTGCTTTTTAGTAACAGGTGCTGGCCATGCTTGAATGGCTTCCACTTTGGCAGGTTCTGGCCTTATCTTACCACTCCCCACTCTATGTCCTAGGTAGGAGACCTCTGCCATACCCACCTGACATTTGCTCGGCTTAATGGTCAACCCCGCCCTCTGTAGTCTGCCCAGCACCTTCCTGACATGCTGAAGGTGCTCTCACCAGGAATGGCTGTAGATGGCAATATCATCTAGGTAAGCAAGGGAAAACCCTCCTGCTCCTGCTAGGATATGATCTACCAGACTTTGGAAAGTTGCTGGGGCATTCTTCATCCCAAAGGGCATCTTTGTGAACTCATACAACCCAAAAGGAGTCACAGAGGCTGACTTCTCTCTTGCACTGGGAGTCAAGGGCACCTGCCAGTAACCCTTGGTAAAATCAATGGTTGTGTACTTAGCCCCACCCAGCTGCTCTAGGGTCTCATCTGTCTTAGGCATGGGGTAAGCATCTGACTCTGTGTGACTTTAATTTCCTGTAGTCCACACAGAACCTGGTTCTGCCATCCTTCTTTGGCACCAGCACCACTGGAGAGGCCCAGTGACTGTTGGATTCTTGAATCACCCCTAATTCCAACATCTCCTGTACCTCCTCCCTCAGAGTCTGTTTGACTCTCTCAGGCACTCTATAAGGGGCCTGCCTAATAGGCCTTTGGGGTCCTGTGTCCACCTGGTGCTGCCCCAGATGAGTGCACCCTGTTTTCTCAGTGAACATGTTCCCAAATTCCTGCAACACTGCTTGGATTTCTCAAACCTGTGTACGAGATAGCTGTTGGGACATTGCTACCCCTTCCAATGAGGTGTCAGCTCAAGCCTCACTGAGGAGAGCAGTCCCCAGATCTCCCTCAGACTCCTCCTGCAATCCACTGCAAATGCTTAGCACAAGGGCCTTCCTATCATGGTAAAGTTTCATCATGTTAACATGGTACAATTTGTGCCCCTGCTGTCTGCCTAGCAGTTCCACCATGTAGTTAACATCACTTACCTTTCTTACCACCTTGTAGGATCCCTCCCAAGCTGCTTGCAATTTGTTGTGTCTGACAGGAATGAGAACCATTACCTGCCGCCCCACAGCATACTCTCTAGCTCGAACATTCCTGTCATACCACACCATTTTTGCTATTGGGCTTCTGCCAGGTTCTCCTGGGCCAAGCCCATGAGCTCCCTGAGCCTTATCCTGAGGTTTAGGATGTATGCCACAACAGACTCCTTGTGAGACTCGCACTCACCTTTCCACTCATCTTGAATTAAATCTAGAGGTCCCCTCACCCTAGAGCAACCTGAATCCATCGCAGAGAAGTCTCCACTACTGAGAAGACCGTCTATGGGACAAATGACAACCTCGAGTAAACGGAAAAGTGAAAGCCCTTTAGGACTGAACAAGATCAGCCGCAAATAGTAAAGGGTACGTTAAATCTTTCTAATTTCAGTTTACAGGAAGCTCACTATTCTTTTTTATGTAAGGGACTTAACTATATACCCACCAGTACTGACAGCTTGGTAACTGCGCTTACAGATTTGATGCAGTTTTCCAGAAATATCAACTTGAAACTTTTGTTTGGTGATACTGTTTCTATGGAAGGACAGTGTAAACAGCGCAGTACATTTATTCCTGCTAGTATACCAATTGTGAAAGCTTTTTATGATGTCTGTGAATCTCAAATTAGGGCGTTATATTCTACTACTTTGAAGAAAAGAACTTTTAACTTGACATTTGATGAATATAAACCGCTTAAAAGTCTGCAATTAAATAATGATATCATTATCAAACAAGCAGATAAAGGTGGTGTAGTTGTCCTAATGGACCGAGACAAATATATGTCAGCAGTTTCCATGTTACTTGAAGATAGCAATGCATTCAAGAGCATTACAAATTTAGATGTTAAAAAATGTGTACGTTATGTAAATATGGTTATTTATGAGTTACAGTTGAATGGAGATATAAGTTTAGATTTGTTTCATTATTTTACTGTATCATGTCCAGTCATTCCACATTTATATGGTATTCCTAAAATCCACAAATCTATTGTTAACCCACCGATGAGACCTATTGTTTCAGGTGCTGGGTGGATTACCGAACCAATTTCTTTGTATTTACAAAGACAATTACAACCATATTTATCCAAATGTAATACTATTTTGCGAGATACCTCGGATTTTTTGAACAAATTACGTCTGTGGCACAATAGTCTAAAAGGTATGTTAGAGCAGAGCAAATACCACTTTGTTACATTGGATATCACCTCCCTATTTACTGTTATCCCTAATGATGTTGGGGTTGATTTGTTAAGAGAGTTTTTATTTTCGCAATCAACACTTAGTAGTAAATATATTGAAAATATTTGCTGCCTTATGGACGTGGTTTTGAAGAACAATGTGTTTTTATTTAATGAATCCTTGTTCCTTCGGCTCACTGGGGTAGCTATGGGTACTTCGGTAGCAAATACCTATGCTAACTTGGTTTTATACCAATGGGAGAAAAACAATATCTATAATGATAAAAAACAGTTTCTTAGTAAGATATGCTTTTACCAACATTTTGTGGATGATTGTTTTATGATTTGGGATGGCAGCATGAATGAATTGAATGAATTTTTAAATTATTTGAACACAACTACAGATTTTCTGAAATTCAAAATGGAAACATCAGACAATACTATAGTCTTCTTAGATGTTAAATTATAGGTTCATAGGTTCATACTAGGCTATCTGCCCTAGGGCATTTATAAGCCTAGCCAGAGTGTGTGTGGCTTTCACCACCCCTTAGGATGAGAATACTACGCCCTTTAAGGGTTTAGTTTACTGTGCCTCTGTCTAGTAGTGACACAGAGATGACCCCCGGGGTAAACCTACGATCTCCCATCCACTCGTCGAGATTTCTCTTGAATAGAGTCAGTGAGGGGCTCTGCCTAACATGGACTGGGATTCTGTTCCAGAGTGTAGGGAGCCTCTGGGTTATTAATCTGTCCCTCCAGCACGTCCTATTTATTTCTGTGTTGAGGTTTAAGTCTCTTGTTCTCGTGGCTCTGATGGATTTGGATTTTCTGAGGTGGAGCATGTCCATTAATTCCGGATTGGACATGGCCTTGTACGTCAGGCACAGATCACCTCTGAGTAGGCGGTATGCGACTGAATAGAGCTGGAGTTTTTTCAGTCGGGCAGCATATGACATATGTTTAAGACCCTTTATCCTCTTGGTGAGGAACTTTTGGGGTCTTTCCAACTGCTGCAGGTGTCGGGTGAGATACATCCCAAATGGGGCATTGTACTCAATCATTGGCCTGATAAGAGAAGTGTACAGGGGCACAATGACCTCTCTTGATCTAGATATAAAACCCTTCATGATAAGGTGGGCAATATAGAAGGTCTTCCTAACCACTTTGGCAATGTGAGTGTCAAATGAGAGGTTACTGTCAACCTGGGTCCCTAGGTCCCTGATTACCTCTTCTGTACTTAATGGATTACCACCTATGTGGTAGTTTGTCGGTACCTTGTTTTTCCCAAAGGGTATGACTATACATTTTTTGGTGTCCAGCTTAAGGCCATGGCTCTGGCACCAATTATCCGTTTCTATGAGGCCTCTCTGAAGGATGTTTGTGTCTGCTGGAGTATCAATTATGGCGCCCAGTTTGCAGTCATCTGCGAACTTTGTCAGCCACAAACCTCCTATGTTTGCCTGTACCTCGGAAAAATAAATGCCGAATAAGAGGGATCCCAGGACTGAGCCTTGTGGGACACCGCTTGTGACTGGCTTAGAGTCTGACATAGCTCCAGCAACTCTGACCCTGTGGGTTCTGTCCTTGAGCCAGTTTGCAACCCATCTTGTGACATATGGGTTTACATTTAAGCTGGTGAGTTTGTCTATGATGCCCGAGTGGGGTATTGTGTCAAAGGCTTTTGCAAGGTCAAGGTAGGCTGTGTGAACTGCCTTACCCTCATCAATGGCCTTAGTGACTGTTTCAAAAAAGTCGACCAAGTTCAAAAGGCAGGATCTGCCCTTGACAAAGCCAAATTGGGTAGGATCCAATGTCTGTAGGTCCCCAATGTCTTTGTTTATGAGTTCCATAATGATCCTCTCCATAGCTTTGCAGACCAGGCCCGTCAAGCTTATGGGCGGTAATTTCCAGGGTCGTAGAAGCACCACCTTTGTGAAGTGGGACCACTGTTTCCGTCACGCCACTCTTTGGGTACGTATCCTGTAGTAAGGCTAAGATTAAACAGCAGCCTTATGTGTGGGTTTAGTTCCTCTTGGAGTTCATGTAGCACACAGCCCGGGACACCATCCGGTCCCATTGATGCTGTGTTTTAGCTTTAGAGAGGCGGCTCTCACCTGGGCATCTGAGATGTTAGGGAGGCTACACTCTGCTGGGATGGTTATTTCTCCTTTTGGGGGAGGAGAAATTTGCACTGAACCTGTCTGCCAGAATGTTGGCAATGTCAGTGGGTTCAGTGTATTTTGTGTCATTTTGGACTAACTCTGAGCATATCTGGGAGTTTCCACCCAGGTTTCTAACATAGCTAAAGAAGGCCTTGTGATTGTCTTTTGTGTCTTTGCGATTTTTCTCTCAAAGTTGGCCTTGGATGATTTTATGAGTGATCGTAGTTTTTGCTAGTACTGATCAGAGATGCCTTCCCTTTTAGGGATTTTGCTCTGTCATGTAGTAGCTTCCTCCTCCTGTTGTAAAGTTTGTTTATGGCTGGGGTCCACCAGACCGGTGCCTGCCTTTGGGGAATGGGTCTTGGTTTTATTTGGGATTGCATGATCCATGCATTCTTGAAGGTGCCCATAGAAGGCATTTGCAAAGGATTCAGCAGTGTGGGTTGTGGTTTCCACTGGCCCAGGGGCCTTGAAGGATACCACTTCAGTCTTAAGAAATGTGAAGTTTGCTTTTGAGAAGTTCTTCACTGTGGTCTTTTGTGCGGGGGGTGGGGGGGGGGTGTGGATTTCCAGTGAGATTAATTTATGGTCTGATCTTACCAAAGAGGGATATACTTCCGTGTGGAGCATTTTGTCCCCATGTTTGTGATGATCAGGTCTAGTATATTGTCTCCTCTTGTGGGAATGGTGACTAGTTGTTCCATTGCATTTGAGTTTATGAATTCTAGGAACCTTTGGGCTAGGGTGTTGGGGCTTGAGTAATGTTCCCAGTCTATGTTTGGGTAGTTGAAGTCTCCCAAAATGATGGTATTTGGAGAGACATTCATACTCTCCAGTGTCTTCAGGAAGGCTGTGTGGGGTTCCTGAGTTTGAGAGGGTCGTCTGTAGCATGCTACAAACTGTAAGGCAGTTTTGCCTATGGTTAGTTGCACCTGGATAGTCTCCGATGCTTCGTGCGTTGCCACTAACCTGGAGGTGTGGGTTTCTTTGATGAAAATGGATACTCCCCCTCCTTTTGTGGTTCGGTCCAAGTTTTGGGGCCGGAAAGCATGATATGAGGTAAAACCTGATAGTGCTGGGGTGCTCTCAGGAGCCTTGAACCAGGTTTCAGTCACTGCACAGACATCGATGTTCTCCATACTGAGGAGGGCTTCGAGGGCGTGCATCTCGAGGTTTAGACTTCTGGCATTGAGCAGCATTACCCTTATTTTTTTTCCACTTGTGTTTTCTAGGGAGGTAGGTTTGTCATTTGATCCTTGCCTAAAAAAGGCACTATGGGGGTGGCAAGAGCCTTGGCCAATATCCGGAAGCCCAGGGGTGACAGGTGCAAGCCATCCCTTGTGAAGCAGCGTGGCTTGTCAAGCATGTCATCCCAAGCAGACAGACATTGGATCCCCTTAGAATGACACCAGTAATTAAGCCAATTGTTAAACTGATCATTTTGTCTTTGTACTGTGGCATCATTCTTGGTGAGGGTAAGATGCTGCTCAGGGTCAGGGTCATACCGGCCTGGGCTACATAATCAGAGAGCTCCTCTATGTCTCTTTTCATGTAGTCCAGGGAGGTGCGCCTCAGGTCGTTCACACCGGCATGTACAATGACTGAGTCATATTTGTACTTGCTGTGGAGTGACCTGAGTGCTTGTGTTATGTGGCGGATTCTAGCTCCCGACAGGCAGCTTACTGTGACCTTTTCCTTGTTCAGTCTGGTGAGTGGGACGTCAGTGTGTCTGACTATGGAGTCACCTATTACAAGTGTGTCTGGCAAGTTGTTTGGCCTTAAGGGCTGTGACTGTTTAGCACACTGACTTTGTGAACTATGTGTTGCATGTGCTATGTCTTGAGGTGGTGGTTGCTTACAGTTATGTGAAGGTGCCATTCATACCAGTGTACATAGGAAAGAAGTACATTCTGGTAGATATATTCATTATAACAGCATGCATGCTTCACATGTGTTAAAAGGCATAGTAATGTCTCAATTTAGTAGAGTGAGTAGGTTAAATACCAATGATACTACTATTTTTTCACTGCAGTTAGATGAGATAACAGAAGATTTTGTATCTAGTGGATATGATGTACATTTATTATCTAATGTGAAGAATAAAAATAATAGTTGATAGGAAGATAAATTTGAAACCAATTTTTTTAGAAGGTACACATAACTTAACTTTTGCTGCAGTATGATATGAGCCTTGTGGGACACCGCTTGTGACTGGCTTAGAGTCTGACATAGCTCCAGCAACTCTGACCCTGTGGGTTCTGTCCTTGAGCCAGTTTGCAACCCATCTTGTGACATATGGGTTTACATTTAAGCTGGTGAGTTTGTCTATGATGCCCGAGTGGGGTATTGTGTCAAAGGCTTTTGCAAGGTCAAGGTAGGCTGTGTGAACTGCCTTACCCTCATCAATGGCCTTAGTGACTGTTTCAAAAAAGTCGACCAAGTTCAAAAGGCAGGATCTGCCCTTGACAAAGCCAAATTGGGTAGGATCCAATGTCTGTAGGTCCCCAATGTCTTTGTTTATGAGTTCCATAATGATCCTCTCCATAGCTTTGCAGACCAGGCCCGTCAAGCTTATGGGGCGGTAATTTCCAGGGTCCGTAGAAGCACCACCTTTGTGAAGTGGGACCACTGTTTCCGTACGCCACTCTTTGGGTACGTATCCTGTAGTAAGGCTAAGATTAAACAGCAGCCTTATGTGTGGGTTTAGTTCCTCTTGGAGTTCATGTAGCACACAGCCCGGGACACCATCCGGTCCCATTGATGCTGTGTTTTAGCTTTAGAGAGGCGGCTCTCACCTGGGCATCTGAGATGTTAGGGAGGCTACACTCTGCTGGGATAGTTATTTCTCCTTTGGGGGAGGAGAAATTTGCACTGAACCTGTCTGCCAGAATGTTGGCAATGTCAGTGGGTTCAGTGTATTTTGTGTCATTTTGGACTAACTCTGAGCATATCTGGGAGTTTCCACCCAGGTTTCTAACATAGCTAAAGAAGGCCTTGTGATTGTCTTTTGTGTCTTTGCGATTTTTCTCTCAAAGTTGGCCTTGGATGATTTTATGAGTGATCGTAGTTTTTTGCTAGTACTGATCAGAGATGCCTTCCCTTTTAGGGATTTTGCTCTGTCATGTAGTAGCTTCCTCCTCCTGTTGTAAAGTTTGTTTATGGCTGGGGTCCACCAGACCGGGTGCCTGCCTTTGGGGGAATGGGTCTTGGTTTTATTTGGGATTGCATGATCCATGCATTCTTGAAGGTGCCCATAGAAGGCATTTGCAAAGGATTCAGCAGTGTGGGTTGTGGTTTCCACTGGCCCAGGGGCCTTGAAGGATACCACTTCAGTCTTAAGAAGTGTGAAGTTTGCTTTTGAGAAGTTCTTCACTGTGGTTTTTTGTGGGGGGGGGGGGGGGGGGATGTGGATTTCCAGTGAGATTAATTTATGGTCTGATCTTACCAAAGAGGGATATACTTCCGGTGTGGAGCATTTTGTCCCCATGTTTGTGATGATCAGGTCTAGTATATTGTCTCCTCTTGTGGGAATGGTGACTAGTTGTTCCATTGCATTTGAGTTTATGAATTCTAGGAACCTTTGGGCTAGGGTGTTGGGGCTTGAGTAATGTTCCCAGTCTATGTTTGGGTAGTTGAAGTCTCCCAAAATGATGGTATTTGGAGAGACATTCATACTCTCCAGTGTCTTCAGGAAGGCTGTGTGCGGTTCCTGAGTTTGAGAGGGTCGTCTGTAGCATGCTACAAACTGTAAGGCAGTTTTGCCTATGGTTAGTTGCACCTGGATAGTCTCCGATGCTTCGATGCGTTGCCACTAACCTGGAGGTGTGGGTTTCTTTGATGAAAATGGATACTCCCTCCTTTTGTGGTTCGGTCCAAGTTTTGGGGCGGAAAGCATGATATGAGGTAAAACCTGATAGTGCTGGGGTGCTCTCAGGAGCCTTGAACCAGGTTTCAGTCACTGCACAGACATCGATGTTCTCCATACTGAGGAGGGCTTGAGGCGTGCATCTCGAGGTTTAGACTTCTGGCATTGAGCAGCATTACCCTTATTTTTTTCCACTTGTGTTTTCTAGGGAGGTAGGTTTGTCATTTGATCCTTGCCTAAAAAGGCACTATGGGGTGGCAAGAGCCTTGGCCAATATCCGGAAGCCCAGGGGTGACAGGTGCAAGCCATCCCTTGTGAAGCAGCGTGGCTTGTTAAGCATGTCATCCCAAGCAGACAGACATTGGATCCTTAGAATGACACCAGTAATTAAGCCAATTGTTAAAACTGATCATTTTGTCTTTGTACTGTGGCATCATTCTTGGTGAGGGTAAGATGCTGCTCAGGGTCAGGGTCATACCGGCCTGGGCTACATAATCAGAGAGCTCCTCTATGTCTCTTTTCATGTAGTCCAGGGAGGTACGTCTCAGGTCGTTCACACCGGCATGTACAATGACTGAGTCATATTTGTACTTGCTGTGGAGTGACCTGAGTGCTTGTGTTATGTGGCGGATTCTAGCTCCCGACAGGCAGCTTACTGTGACCTTTTCCTTGTTCAGTCTGGTGAGTGGGACGTCAGTGTGTCTGACTATGGAGTCACCTATTACAAGTGTGTCTGGCAAGTTGTTTGGCCTTAAGGGCTGTGACTGTTTAGCACACTGACTTTGTGAACTATGTGTTGCATGTGCTATGTCTTGAGGTGGTGGTTGCTTACAGTTATGTGAAGGTGCCATTCATACCAGTGTACATAGGAAAGAAGTACATTCTGGTAGATATATTCATTATAACAGCATGCATGCTTCACATGTGTTAAAAGGCATAGTAATGTCTCAATTTAGTAGAGTGAGTAGGTTAAATACCAATGATACTACTATTTTTTCACTGCAGTTAGATGAGATAACAGAAGATTTTGTATCTAGTGGATATGATGTACATTTATTATCTAATGTGAAGAATAAAAATAATAGTTGATAGGAAGATAAATTTGAAACCAATTTTTTTAGAAGGTACACATAACTTAACTACTAATGAAGATGAAGTTACAAATGAAAATAAAGCTAAGAACAATAGTTTAAGCTCAAAGACAGTTATGAGATATGTTACTTCATTTAACACAAGGACATGCCATATTAAACAGATTATTCAGAAAAACTGGACTATTCTTCGGGCTTCAGATGAAGTAAAAGGTATAGTAGGTGACAAACCCTCTTTTGCATACAGAAATATGAGAACTATAAAAAGTATGCTATGTTATAAGGATTTTAGTAGATCTTTGCCTTTGCCTATTTCAGCAAACTTTGGCACCTTTAAGTGTTTTAATTGTGTATGTTGTGCTATTATGAACAACGATAGTAGTATATTCGTACATCCTACTAGTGGTAAAACTTATAGGTTTAAAGTATATGCGACCTATGTTTCATCTTTTGTGGTTTTTTGGCTACCTGTGTCTCGTGTTCTTCCTTCTATGTAGGGAAAACCACTCGTAAATTAAAAGAGCGTATTACTGAACATAAATCAGAAATTAGGAGATGTTTTGATAAGAATACTTTGTATAAACATATATCCACCTGTGGTAGTGAGCATAGATTTATGTTTAGGGTCATTGACGCCGTTCATCCTACACCTAGAGGCGGTGACAAGAATAATTACCTAGAGATTAAGGAATATGAATGGATCTTGAGATTCGCTTCTGACTCCCCCCAGGTTTAAATAGTATGGTTAGCCTTAAACCCATATTGGTTAAGATACAGCATACTAAACTATGATATACACTTATACTAATTTACGTTTTTAATGTTTTAATGTTGCTTGGAAGGTGCACCAACATGTTTTATGGCATTGACTTTTGTTCATTATAGTATTTTCTATTATTGTATTGCTATTTGACCATGCTTTATATCTTTGTATTAATTATATTTATGCTGTCACATGATTCTATTGGGCTGCTAGTCATGTGACTGTCGACCTGTATTTAAACTGTGATAATGTGATGTCTATGTATTAGTATTGATAAAGGGTTTTACCCGAAAGCTTTGCTCTATAAAGTGGATTTCTCAACCAAGTGTCTTTTCTCTCTCTCCCCTCACCCTATGCCCATACAGAAACTCAAAGGATGAAAAACCTGTGGATTCCTGGGGAACCTCTCTGTAAGCAAACAACAGATGGGGCAAATATTTGTCCCACTCCCTCTTAAACTGACCTGCAAATGCCCATAGCATGGTCTTGATTGTAGCGTTTAACCTCTCAACAAGACCATTAGTCTGGGGATGGTAGGGGGTGGTCTTCATGTGCTTCACCCCACAGGACTTCCACAGACAAGCCAGCAGGTCTGACATGAAATTGGTACCTCTATCAGTCAGTATTTCTTTTGGGAAACCTACCCTGCTGAAAATCTCTAACAAAGCATTTGCCACCTTCTCTGCCTCAATGGAGGACAAAGCCACCGCCTTAGGGTATTGTGTAGCATAATCCACTACCACTACCACTAGAATATATACTTTTTCCCTGTGGAACATGGGGTACCCAGAGGACCCACAATATCCATAGCTACCCTCTGAAATGACTCCTCAATCACAGGCAAAGGCATCAAAGAAGCTCTCACCTTGTCTCCTGCCTTGCCTACCTTTTGGCACTGCTCACAGGTCCTGCAGTATCCTGTTACATCTCTGGAAATTCCAGGCCAATAGAAGTTCTGCATAATATGCCTCTTTGTATGTTTTATGCCCATATGACCTGCAAAGGGAATATCATGGGCTATGGCTAGAAGTGCCAGACAGTAGGCTTTAAGCACTACCAGCTGCTGTACTTTCTCACCTTCTAGCCCTCCCTCAGGGGTCTACTCTCTGTATAGTAACCCTTTGTCCCAGTATACAGATTCCCCCTTTCCTTGAGAATCAGGTGCCTCCCTATCTACCTGCCTCAGGCCTTGCAATGTAGGGTCTGAGAGCTGAGCCTGTCTCAACTCTCTCCTTGTAACCCTTACCAGCTCCCCTTCCACAGGAAGTCTGGCATCCTCTGACAGTGGTGCCTCACTGTCAGCCTGGGTACTTCTACTCACATCTACCTTTGCAGTCACTCTGTCTGAGGGACCATCAGTACCCCCAAGCAGCTGTGGCTCACCTTCAGTCTCACTGTTACAGGGTAGCTTCCTCCATGAAGTAACCACTTCACCAGTCCTGGTTGTAAGTATGCAGTCTGTCTGGGTCTCCCCCAGGCTACCAGACTTACCTGCTTGTCTCCAAGCCTGACTGCGTGTAACTGCACAAGCACATGGTATGGCCTCATCCAAATCCTTCCCTATCAGGACATCTGCAGGATGGTAGTTTGGTACCCCTGTTGTCTCAAGACAACCTACTATTGGCATTTTGTATTTCCCACTTACTGGCTCCCTCACCTTTTATTCCCCACCTTGCCTCCACGGACACCTGTATGCCACATGGTCCTACTGGTTGCATTCAAAACATTTAACCCTAGCTCCTGGATGTTTACCTGGACTAGTGGCTTCCCCTGCTACTGGCAGATTATGTTGGGGCAGTCTGTGCTGCCCACCCTGGGTTCCCTTAGACCCATGAGCAGTACTGGGAGTCCCTTTCCTGTGTAGGGCTGCCCTGCTTGCCAGGTATAGGTCTCCCTTCTTCCCCAACTCATCTGAAGTAGCACATTATCTATCAGCTAACCAGATCCTCATGTCCTCAGGCAAAGTGCTAAGGGCTTGTTCCCTCACCAAAAGGTCTGCCACTCCTTCAAAAGTGGTGACCTAACATCCACTCACCCACCTATGAAAATAAGTGCCCAGTTCAGCAACATATTCACACACACTTTCACCTTGCATCTATGCTCACAAATCTTTTTCCTATACATTTCAGGTGTTAGCTTAAACAATTCTAACAAGTGATTTTTAACAGCAGTATAATCCAAACATGCAACGTCAGACATTTTTGACCAAACAGTTACAGCTTTACCATGGAGTAAGGGGTCAGGAACCATGCCCAGAGCTTTTGGTCAACACTATACTGATTGCATACCCTCTCAAACATATGAATGAAACTATCAAAATTATCCCCCTCTTTAAACTGCGGAAGAAATTTACTGACCTTTTGTGCTTCTGCAGTCCAGTTACTCCCTTCCCCATTATCTCTATGATTCTGGCAAAGAGTCAGCATTTCCTTCTCATGCTTCCTCTGCTGCGCCTTTTCCTCAGCTTTCAGGTCTAGAAGTTTCTCATTCTCCTCAGCCTGCGGACTCCTCAGTCTCTCAGCTGCTTCTATCTCAAAATGCCTGGCATCCAACTCAAGTCTCTTTAGCTCCAGATGGATTTTTAAGTCCTCTGCAGAAAGGTTGAGCTGTCCATTCTCCGAGGGTATTATATCTCCACTGCCAGTCTGATTGTCCTCCTAGTTGCTGTTTTCTGATGCAGCTGTAACCAAGGCTGCAATCAGGTCTGCCTTAGTCAGGTTTCCATGCACCAGTCCCCTTGCCTGGCACATCTCAGCCAGCTGGCTCCTTGTCAGCTTTCCATACTCCTCTGGTGACATGCGGCCTGCTCACCCTGACTAACTAAGCTAACAAAAGAAATAAAACAATTGTAATCTCAACTCTAAGTATTCACTGCGTGGCTGATTTAGAGTACAAAGCACCTTAAAAGCTCACAGTACACCAGCTAAAGGAATTCACTCTACCCACACCACTACAAGCCAATTAGTATTTGCCAACCAATTAATATGTGGTGTGGATATCCCACCACTGCCAAACAATTAATATGTGGCACCCGTGCCCTCGCCCAGTGATAAAGGACCCTCAATCCTCACCTCTAACACCAGTGAGGGTCTTCTCATATTGGAGGAAAGGATAAGAAATACACACAGTAAAGTGCAATTTCCCTTAAGACCACACAGAGATCACAGTCAGTCTGGGGTTGGTCACTCCCTTGCTCTCCAGGTCCCCAATAAGACTCCCCACTGGCACAGGTATAGGGTCCATACTCAACCTAGTGGGCAAGTTAACACCTCCAGCACCCTCATTGTCCAATCACTTCTTCGTGTCCCTGCCCAAGTAGCTGACACACACACACACACACACACACACACACACACACACACACACACACACACACACACACACACACACACACACGCACACACACACTTGGGAAAGGCTGGCACAGGTTCTCCAGCTGTGCCCCCTTTTCACAAACTATATGGTAGTACCACTTGCCACCACCCACTAATATTTATCAGCTACTCAAAGGCCCTTAAAAGGGTGTCCAATTTTTACTGTGCAATATTATTATCCAATTGGTAGTATAGCCCATGGTCAAAACTATTGGAGTGGCTTTGTACAATTTTACCAAAGACATGCAGGTACTCTGAAGAGCTTACATTATCTCTACACAAAACAGCCACAGTTGAAAGGTTTAAAATATTTAATAATAATAAAAACACAAGACAATACTTTTTACTACACAGTGCTAGTCAAGATTTCAGCGATCACAGAGAAATACTTAAAATAATTCAGTAGTACAGTTCTGACATCACAGTAAAACAGTCTAATCTTTCTAGTTTCTAGCTATTTCTAAGAGAAAACACAAGTCTAAGATAAACTTACATATAGAGCAAGACAGCGCTGAGTTGGATGGTCAAGACAACAAATACTTAATGCTCTCTGATTCACTGTTTTTAAAATCACATTCCTGGTTCACATTACATCATTCTTCACACTTCACTGGGTTTTCAGGCTAACAGAAACTACATTTTTTAGTAAGCTCACACCTGGTCAGGATGCAAAGCCATTAAGGACATTTATGTCTGCAAATTCTGGCCATTACTCTGGCCTTAAAACAATAGCAAGAATTCCTTCATCTAGACAGGCTGGAGCCAACTTTAAAGATCAAAGACAGTCATAAAATACTTGACTTAGCTTCCTTACAGCAGAGTGCACTGTTGTTAAATTTTTGCAATTCCACATGTAACACTATTTTTAGCATTTAAGACAACAAGCCTGTGGTTTACATTAATATTTACAAATGACAGAATTATCTATAAAATTCTATCTGGCTAGGCTGGCAGCCTTCACACCATAAACTAAAATACTTTATTGGATCGAAAAATAAATTAAGTAGTAAACCAATTGGGACAACTAAGCACTTTCATCTTGTATCAAGTAACAAGACTTCGTCAGATTTAACTTTTACAAGTTCAAAGTGTTTAAATAAATGAAAATGTCCATGGACTACCAATAACATGAACTTATTAATTAGCTTCATTTAAAATTCAATATTCCAGTTTCAATATTGATCAATAGATCTGTCACCAAACAGTATGTACCTAAAATCTAGAAAACCTCCTATGTAATCCCACTCCACAAAGGAGGCTCCTTACTCGAACTATCTAACTATAGCCCAATATCTATACTAGCCCCTCTTTCTAAAATCTTAGAAAAGTGCATCCACTCTCAACTGATGCAAAACCCACTATCTAATAAGCTCCTTTCCCATGCCCAACACGGATTCTGACCAGGCTGCAGTACCACCACAACACTGCTCAAATTTACCAATGCTGTCAACCAACTAAGAAACAATGGCCAAATGGTTGCCTCAATATTTCTCGACATGTCAAAGGCATTTGACACAGTGTCCCATAAGCAACTCCTGCATGAGCTTGCATCACTTGACATATCTAGAAACACTCTCATTTGGTCCCACAATTACCTATCTGACCGCTATCAATCAGTCAGATGATAAGATTACCTCTCCTCCCCATTTCCCATTACAGTAGGTGTTACACAAGGCTCAGTTCTTGGGCCTTTGCTCTTCACAGTTCTGACCAATAACCTACACAAAGCTACTAACCTTGCTTCCATCATACAATATGGAGATGACTCCACTGTCATTTGCACCGCACCTACCCTAAAACAACTACAAGACAATACTCAAAAATCTTTTACTGCCATTGAGTCTTTCTTAGAAAAATACCAGCTCATTCTTAATCCCAACAAAACCAGCTTACTGCTGCTTCCTAGCCAATGCTACAAAACAACCTCCCGCAATCATGACTTTTCAATCACCTCATCCAATCACACTCTACTTAAACCCACCTCAGAAACCAAGCTACTAGATATCATTCGAGATGATAAGTTAACATTTGACAAACATGTATCTCCTGCCATCAAAAAGGCCCACATTAAATTAGGTTCCCTTTACAGAATAAAACCTTTCTTAACAAACTCTTCCAGACAAGCTATTGCCAGGACCCACCTACTATCCACTTTATTCCCCTATATTTACTAACATCAAAAAATCAGACTTAAGCAAAGTTGAATCATGCTACCCAAAGACAGCCAGATTTGCTGCTAACCCATCATTGTCTTGCTCTGAAATAACTCAAAATGGCTAGAGCTGCCCAACCTACTAACCCTAAACCAACTTACCATAGCCAGAGGCACCGGAAGCTGTTGAAGACTGGGAGGAGGGGCAGAGGGTGAGAGAGGCACTTAGTGTTCTAAAAGGGGCAATTTGGGTATTGCTGTGGGCCCTTTTGAAGGTGAGAGGGAGGTAAAGTTTGCACTGAATCTGTCTGCCAGGATGTTGGCAATATCAGTAGGTTCAGTATATTTTGTGCTATTTTCCACTAGCTCAGAGCATATCTGCGAGTTGCCACTTAGATTCTTGACGTAGCTAAAGAAGGCTTTGTGGTTATCTTTCAAATCCTTGGCTATTTTTCTTTCGAAGTTAGCCTTGGATGATTTTATGAGGGACCTTAGTTTCTTACTGATACTGATCAGGGATGTCTTTCCTTCTTGGGATTTGCTTTTTTTCTGAACTAGTTTCCTCCTTTTGTTATATAACCTGTTTATGGCAGGGGTCCACCAGACAGATTTCCTTCTCTTAGGGGAGTGGGTCCTGGTTTTGCTAGGGATGGCACAATCCATGCATCCTTGTAGGTGCTCATAGAGTGCAGTTGTAAAGGATTCTGCATCTTGGGCAGTGTTATCCTTTAACGTGGGGACTGTGAAACTTACCACCTCTGCCTTAAGTAAGGTGAAGTTTGCTTTAGAAAAGTTTTTCACTGTAGTTTCCTTGGTTGGGGGTGGTGGTGGGGTGTGGACATCCAGAGTGATTAGTTTATGGTCTGATCTAACCAGTGACGGGTTGACCTCCAGTGCGAAACACCTGTCGCCCATATTGGTGATGACCAGGTCCAATATGTTGTGGCCTCTGGTTGGGGAGTTTATCAGCTGATCCAGGGCATTTGAGTTGATAAATTCCAGGAAGCGCTGAGCCTGGGAGTTTGTACTCAAGTAGTTTTCCCAGTTAATGGTAGGGTAATTGAAATTGCCCAATATCAGGGTGTTCTGTAGGACCTTCATGTTTTCCAGTGTCTCCAGAAAGGCGGAGTGGTGGTCCTGGGTCATGGAGGGTGATCTGTAGCAGGCCACAATTTGCATTGCAGATTTGCCCGATGTTAGTTGCACATGGATGATCTCAGAGGTATCATGCTGTGCCACTAACCTGGAGGTTTGGGTATCCTTGATGAATATGGATACACCCACCTCCTTTTATGTTTCGGTTTGTGTTCTGTGGCTGAAATGTGTGGTATGAGTTGTAGCCCAGTAGTGCTGGAGTGCTCTCTGGAGCCTTGAACCAGGTTTCAGTTACTGCACAGATGTCGACGTTCTTCATACTTAGGAGTGCTTCGAGCGCATGCATTTTGAGATTTTAAACTCCTGGCATTGAATAGCATAACCCTCATTTTTTTACTTGTGCTGTTTACGGAGTTGGGTTTGAATTTTGACCCTTGCCTAAAAAAGGCACTATGGGGGCAGCAAGAGCATTGGCCAGTATTTGAAAGCCAAGGGGTGACAGGTGCAAGCCATCTCTTGAAATAACAGTCCATGATAACAGTCTACTTCTACACACAATATATATTATATATATATAAAAATACAAATACCGAATCACAGTAGTGTAAGCCATAGGCATGTTGCACAGCTTCTTGCACTTATTTTCAATTGAGGAGGGGCAAAAGGCCAAACACCAGGGACACATTTTAAACATTGCTTGTATAATTTTGGAAAGTTGCTTGCATAAAATGTTGTGCTAGCACTATACATTGCACTACCGAGTATTGCACCCAGAACCTGGCGCACTACAGTCAAAGCAACATACCACTAAGCTAAACCAGTTTCCTGAAAGATAGGAAGACAAACTTAAATGGCTATCATTTAGTGAATTCAGTTTTCACTTATCACCATAGCTCTCAACCTCTTAGCACAAAAATATAGAACAAAGCCAATAATGGGGGAATACAGCCCCAAAATAGGGACACATTTCAAATACTGATCTTATAAACTTAGAAAATTGCTAGCATAAAAGGTTTTGTTTTACTGCTCCTGAAAAAAAACAGAAATTTAATGAGGAACAGAACAAAACTGTGAGGCATAAATTCACAAGTGATGGTGGCTAGGGACATTTAGGCTCTTTTTACCTGCACCCAACGTACAGGATTTGAGCATGTGTACCTCTAGCCAACAGATGTATCCTGTTGGGGGCATTTTCACGCACACACACAGCTGAATGTCTGCCTAAACAGCCGTTATCCTAACCTCAGAGGCTGCAGTTAAAAGAAATCCGCCTGAACGGAATTCGTTCAAACAGGTCTGCCCATCTGAGACTGCAGTTAAAAGAAAACTCTGCAGCAGAACTGCAGTTAAATGAGAAATCCGTTCAAACAGGCATGTGGTCATTGCGTGATGATGAGCTGGGATGGTCGCAAGTGCTGCAAAAGTGGGGGGGTGCCCCTCCCCCCTCGCTGTATGGTTCCGGCGCCCATGACCATAGCCCATTCCATAGTTTAGCTACCTGACAAATGTCCATCCCTACAGGAACTAGTACAAACTCACCTCAATAGGAGGAATCTATGATCCTCAAAAAAATTACTACTACTCGAAGTTACAAAATCCAACAGCTTTGGGGACTCACTATATTTTAACTATGTAACTAAATCATGGAACTCTACCCTCCCAAAACATACTAAACACAGCAAACCTAACACATTTCAGAAAACTGCTAAAGTCCCACCTAAATGACAACTGGTTATGCTCCTGCTCCTCACCAGGCTGAACCCATTTCTTCCCTCCTCACCCTCTCTCTTCCTATTCTCCACTTTCACTATATCTCTATGCTTACTGAATACCTTACTTACTCCCATCCTCACCGCCTCTCTTCCTATTCTCCACTTTCACTATATCTCTATGCTTACTGAATACCTTACTTACTCCCATCCTCACCGCCTCTCTTCCTATTCTCCACTTTCACTATATCTCTATGCTTACTGAATACCTTACTTACTCCCATCCTCACCGCCTCTCTTCCTATTCTCCACTTTCACTATATCTCTATGCTTACTGAATACCTTACTTACTCCCATCCTCACCGCCTCTCTTCCTATTCTCCACTTTCACTATATCTCTATGCTTACTGAATACCTTACTTACTCCCATCCTCACCGCCTCTCTTCCTATTCTCCACTTTCACTATATCTCTATGCTTACTGAATACCTTACTTACTCCCATCCTCACCGCCTCTCTTCCTATTCTCCACTTTCACTATATCTCTATGCTTACTGAATACCTTACTTACTCCCATCCTCACCGCCTCTCTTCCTATTCTCCACTTTCACTATATCTCTATGCTTACTGAATACCTTACTTACTCCCATCCTCACCGCCTCTCTTCCTATTCTCCACTTTCACTATATCTCTATGCTTACTGAATACCTTACTTACTCCCATCCTCACCGCCTCTCTTCCTATTCTCCGCTTTCACTATATCTCTATGCTTACTGAATACCTTACTTACTCCCATCCTCACCGCCTCTCTTCCTATTCTCCACTTTCACTATATCTCTATGCTTACTGAATACCTTACTTACTCCCATCCTCACCGCCTCTCTTCCTATTCTCCACTTTCACTATATCTCTATGCTTACTGAATACCTTACTTACTCCCATCCTCACCTTCTCTCTTCCTATTCTCCACTTTCACTATATCTCTATGCTTACTGAATACCTTACTTACTCCCATCCTCACCTTCTCTCTTCCTATTCTCCACTTTCACTATATCTCTATGCTTACTGAATACCTTACTTACTCCCATCCTCACCGCCTCTCTTCCTATTCTCCACTTTCACTATATCTCTATGCTTACTGAATACCTTACTTACTCCCATCCTCACCGCCTCTCTTCCTATTCTCCACTTTCACTATATCTCTATGCTTACTGAATACCTTACTTACTCCCATCCTCACCTTCTCTCTTCCTATTCTCCACTTTCACTATATCTCTATGCTTACTGAATACCTTACTTACTCCCATCCTCACCCTCTCTCTCCCGACTCTCCACTTGCAATATATCTCTCTTTGCTTACTGAGCTCATGTGATTATAAGTATAACAACATTAAGCGTAGCAATTTACAGTAGCAAACAGGTCTATCTGAGACACTACTCCATTGTATGTTAAGCTGTTGTATCTCTGAGACACTACTCCACTGAATGATTTCTTGATAATAAGTATAACTGTCAAAATATGTGTTACTAAGTGATCCTGTTAGCTTTATTACTAACTTGAACTGTGATAATATGTTATTATGTGATTTATTACTATAATTTCTCTGATTGTTTCACAGTTGTTTAAAATACTGACTATTATTTTAAGCTTTTCTCTCCAGGTCTTCACTGAAAATGGGCATATTTGCCCATTCAGACTTCCTCAGTAAACAAATGTTAAATAAATAAATACAATGTATAGATGCAGATACCATGTCTAAACAGCTAAACCTAACCCTAACACAATTCATTAAAACCACTTTATGTATACTTAAAATACACTTTGAAAGTATTTAAATATACTATTAAGTATATTATTGACTGTAATAAATACAACTGAATAAAAAAGTGAAATGTTAAAAGGATTAAAATAAGTTAAAGATATACACAATGCAAGAACTGGAGTACAGAACAATTACTGTGTAAAATACTAAGTTAAATAATCATAAATTCTGTGCTCTCTTTTTCAACTAACAAGATAAATGACCTGGAATTCAGCAAGCATGAAGAAGGACTAAGATGTGACCAAGATTTTCAATGTGTATGTTATGTATTCATCTTAGTTGTTACTACTGCTATAATTCCACTGTTGGTTAATGTTGATTATTTTTACATATACATGTGCTAACCTTGTTCTTATTTCTTTCTCTCCTCCTGCTTACCTTCTCCCCTAAAGTTAATAGCTCTACAGACTCCTGTCCTAACTTACTCCCAACTGGTGACCATCGAACTTGGTCTTCCCACAGTGACTGTGACTTTGTTTGCCTCATACCTCTAAAGATATAACTCTGATCTTGGAATACTAAGTAGGTTTGGGCTCTGTAATGTTCATATAACTGGGCTCCTATCAGGTCTTCCTATAGAGTTGTTTAGATTGCCTGTGCCTTAGTCTCCAGCAGCCAGTACCACCCTTTCTTAGCCCTCCCACTCCTAGCGTAAAATGTTCTCTCCCAGCCATTTTTTTATTTCCCTCTACCTCTCTACTGTCTTACTTCAGTTTTCCCCCCTCTCCCTCCTCCTTACTTATACTATACTGTAGGTGGTCCACTCCCACCTTGGCTCCCTCTCTCCTGCACTGTATGGCTTTAACTAGCCCTTGTCAGGCTACATAGCTAGGATTTGGTCTTTCCATTCCTCCTTTTAACCTCTACTTTACCTTATTATCCACCTAACTCTCTCATAGCTTTACTATTGTACATCAGTAACCTCCCTTCTTCTACACTTTACCCTCTTCTCCACTTCTCCTACTGTATGCTTTTACGCTAACCTCCTCTTACCTGACACTTTTTTCATCACTGGTGCTCTCTGGCTTCTATCCTACCCCTTCTATTTAGCTACATTCGTATGCCACCTTCCTTACCTAGTTAGCTGATTGTCTCCTTCCTCATCTCTCCTTAGTGGCTGTAACCCGCTCCGTTAAGCCTCTTGGTCTCACTCCGCTCCCCACCCTACCCCCAATTCCCACCCACCCCCAGGGGTCCTAGTCTTATAGCTCTACAGCCAAACCCCTATCCCTCTCCTTCCCGCCAAATTGTTACCTAGCCTTAACACACCCCTTCCACTCCCCCTTCTCTTTCTTTGCCCTATTACCTTAATTCTTATATTACCTTTCTCCTTTTCTTATACTTCTCTCTTTACCCCTCCTCTTTCTTCTCCAGTCTTATCATTCTTTACTCCCTACAGAATCCAATTCTTATTCACCACCATTTTTTAAATAGATATACTACCCCCTCTCTTGCTTACCACACTCATTCTCTCTCCTTTCTATTGTCCTCTTTCCTCCTCACTTCTCGGATTACTAAATAATGACTCCCTACCTGCCAACTATGCCTATACTCTCAGTCTTACTCTTGACCACCCTTTTCTCAACATACCATCTCACCTTCTTTGAAATTTCACTTAACAACTATCATAACTCCTCACAAAAACACACTTCTACTATATTCACTTTCACATCATACTCTAATGTTAATTCCACCCCTAGCTATCATCTATCTAAATTTCACAGACTACATCACCTTACCTACCTACTACAATCAGACAAAAAAAAAAACCTCTAACATTTCTAAAGAGCAACTATTTAACTAAACTAGTTAATCCTACACTACAAGATGGTGACATCCACCCCAACCCTGGCCCTATCTCCCCCCTCCCCAAAACTGCTCACCTAACCTCAATAATAACTTCCTCATAGGACACCTTAACATTCAAAGCATAAATAAGAAAATACCCTTCATCCATGCCCTCTTAGATATCCACTCTTTTGACATTCTTTGCCTCTCTGAAATCTGGCTAAACCCAGGCACAAAAGACTCGGAGATTATACCCAAAGGTTATAATATAGTAAGACATGACCGCTTAAAACGTAAGGGTGGTGGAGTAGCAATACTTTTCAAAAATCAACTTAACATCTCTACTCAACCAGCATGTCCAAACCAAGATAGCAAAATAGAAGCCATCATTATTAAACTCCAACTTAATGCCAAAAAAGCCATTTACTTTATTTGCTTGTATCTTCCTCCAGGTAATAACATTCCAATATTAGAAGACTTTCTTAGCTGGGTTTCTACCACCTACCCTCAAGAAACCATAATTCTTGGCGCCGTTAACATAGATTGGAACACTATTAATGCTGACAATCCCTCCTCTCATATTAACCTACATGGTTTCACCCAAACTATTACCTCAACTACAAGAGTCAATAAGCCCAGTAAGAAAGAGAGTATATTAGACTGGATACTCACAAATAAAGTCAACAAACAGTATAAAGTAGGTACTATGCCAGACGATATCAGCGACCACTCCCTAACCTACATTACTAGACAAAAGTCAGAATGTGTTAACCTCCCAAATACAAGGCTAATTCGTTCTATCAAGCATTTTAACATAGACCTTTTCAAGCTGAACTGAGAGCATGCAATTGGAATTGCTTAAAATCACTTCCCCTGGAGGAGGCAGTCTTATTCTTTAATACTACCTTCTTATCCATACTGGATACACATGCTCCAGAACGTTCTATTAGAGTAAAGACCAAAACAGCCCCATGGCTTACCAGCGATACTAAAAAACTCATTCATACTAGAAACAAAGCATGGACGAAATGGAGATGCCATAGACAAAACCCTGATTTAGTTCATTTCCGCCAGCTTAGAAATCTGGCTAAGAAATCAATAATCTCTGACAAGAAAAACTTCTACTGTGAACTTCAGGAAACCCATCTTAACAATTCTAAACAATTCTGGTCATCAGTAAATAGACTTCTTTCCCCAGGAATTGCTAAAACTCCTTCCCCACTCAATGCTGACCCAGAAACCCCTCTCCAGACTGCTAATGCATTCAACTCTTTTCTCTGAAACTATTCAATCCCTAGCCAAACAAATGAACACCAACAACTCTTATATTCCAACTAATCTAGCTAACTCCTCCTACAACTTCTCTCTAAAACCTATATCTACTTCTTTCATCTACAGACTCATTCACAAACTGAAACCTTGTACCCCTTCTGCTGACAAGCTCCCTTCTCTTTTCCTTCAGAAAGCTGCCAAAGAAATTACATATCCTATATCCTTACTTATAAACAGAACTATCCAAGAGGGAACCATCCCTGACATCTGGAAAGTCTCCTATATTATCCCACTACATAAAGGTGGTAACTCCTTGACCTTTCCAACTTTAGACCAATTGCCCTTCTCTCACCCCTAGCAAAAATCATGGAAAAATGTATTCATCAGCAACTTGTGCACTATCTCTCTCTTCACAACATAATAGCAAACTGTCAGCATGGTTTTAGACCTCACCACAGTACCACCACTGCCCTTCTTTCCTTTGTAGATACTATCAACAAAAATCGAAACAACAATACTCTCTCTTCCGCTCTTTTCATTGATCTCTCTAAAGCTTTCGACATGGTCAACCACTCTCTCTTAATTAACATTCTTGAATCTCTCTCTTGTGATAAATTTGCCATTAATTGGTTTAGATCTTATCTTGACAACAGACAACAAGCAGTAATATGGGAAAACCATATCTCATCACTCTTGCCCATTTCCATCGGAGTTCCCCAGGGCTCCATTCTTGGTCCACTTCTGTTCTCCCTCTTTATTAACGATCTTCAGACTGCAATCCCACAAGCAACCTGCATACAATACGCAGATGATTCAACCCTTATCTGCTCGGCACCATCCTCAACTGAACTGATCTCAGTGACCCAAAATACCTTTAATACTGTAGAAACTTGGTTTTCTAGACGGTTTCTCCTACTAAATGCCAAAAAAACAAAACTCCTCCTCTTCTCCCCACCACTCGGTCCCCCTTTAAACTTTACCATTTCCTCAAATAATGGTACTATCATCTCACCTGATCCAACTACAAAACTTTTAGGAATAACCATTGACAATAATCTCTCCTTCGATCAGCACATCAACAACAACATCAGGTTAGTTAACAGAAAAATAGGATCCCTATATCGTATCAAACCTTTTCTAACCCCAGCAACTAGAACCAAGATTGCACAATCTCATCTTTTATCAACCCTCCTATATGCTTCCCTATTTATACAAACCTTAAGAAAATTAATCTTAACAAACTTGCTACTTGCTATAACAACATAGCTCGCGCCACTAGTAACCCCTTTAGGACCCACCATTGTATAAACCTAAAACAACTAGGCTGGCTTGAATTTCAAAACTACCTTATAATTCCTCAACTCACTATTGCCCACAACATATTACACCTACCTGACAACACCCCAATACTCTCTCAACTTCTAATCCCTTACAACAATCTTAACTCACTTCGCTCCTCTAGTAAACTCATGACAAAATCTATAAAGGCAAACAACACAGCAGGTGATTCTCTATTCACTAACACAATAGGTAGAAGTTGGAATCTCTTACCTTGTGACATAACTCTGACTACATCCCTGCCACTTTTCAAACAGAAAATTAAACTGTACTTCCAAAATCATTGGCTTTGTTCCTGCAGTACACCTGACTAACCTTTTTCTCTTACTCTGTTTCTCCTCCACTCTTTTTATCTCTACCCTATTCAGTTCTGTTCTTTTTACTGTTGAGATTTAAGTATGTACATTTTGTACAATTGCTGATATTTAATGAACTGCATATTGTAAACTTGTTTCTCTTTGAAATTATCTTTCATTCTTTTTGTTTTTGTAATTTCTGATTTAGCTATATCTTAGAGCAGTCAATTTTTTATGTAATGTACTTAGTATATAGTGGAGCTTTTCTCCTCGGGCCTCTGCTGAAAATGGGCATGTATCCAGCCAGACTAGCCCGGTCAACAAATGTAAAATAAAATAAATAAATAAAAATAAAATAAAGCAGCCATGCAGGAATAAGTTATTACTGCACGTCAGGGACTGCTCTTGTACAGCATGGCAGTGCGCCTTGCATATTCATGAAGGTGTGCTGCCTGTGCTGTTAAACTTACACAGAGCCATGTATGAATGCAGGGGGTCTGTCTGAGAACAGAGCTCTCACAATACACATGCCCCTGCACTCCAGAATTACCTTTCGGCAATTAAAATGAGCGAGAATGCCCATAACACCCCCAACACATCAGGAACATACCTCTCAACTGTACAGATATTCGTAGAATGTCCAGATGTTTGTCTCATATTTTTGGTGTGTTCCTCCTAAAATATGTACCTTTCTGGAAAATAGCTGAGGATTGAAGTCATTAAATAATGACAAACATTTGAGTTTAAAAGACTCCACATCCTTCAGAAAATCCATGCTAATGCAAGAGATCTATCAGTATAGCAGCTGTCTAAGTTTGTAAGACCAATATTTAAAATATGTCCGTATTTGTACCCCCATCATTTTAGGATTTGTCCAGAGTTTTTGCTCCAAGAGGTTGAGAGGTATGCCCACCATGAAGCAGAAAGCTGATAAAAGTACATGGTTTACCATTAGCAGGGATATTCTGAAGGGTATAGCTAAAATAACACAACAAAACTTTTTTTTTATAAATGTGATAAAGTTTAAGCATAGCTGCATGGGTTTGCGTGTTGCTTAGCTACACTTAGTCCAGCTTAAACAGCACAAGAAGTTAAATAGCAAGAGACATCCAACATAAGCAGTATTGCAAAAGTGTAGTGGGTAGAGCATATGCTTTGCGAGCAGCCATTCCTAGTTTGCTCCCCACTGTAACCAATTCACATGTTAAATGTGACAGCAGTGCATAAACAAATTTTTTTTGTATTACCTACTAAATAACATATATTTGTTAACCGGAGTACTGCATTAGGTCCAGATGTGAGGTGTCAGTGTAATAAAGTTATGAAATCCCCATATAAACACAAGTGCCCCATACAGTATAGTCACACGTGAATAAATGTAATGAAAGCACATTTGGGGATGTCAGGGAGAGTAAACAAATTTATAATATGTAATGAATGATGAATCAATGCCATACTGCGGATAGTCTATAAAATGAAATATAAGCGATGCTAAGCATTGCACAGCTCTGCTTACCAGGTGCAAACATTGTGTAAATATGACTGCTAAGCAATGAGTAGTCCAGCTAAGTGGAGTTGCCCATCGGTAAGCAGTGCTGAATCTGCCCCTTTAAGCACTGCCAACCTTAGCTAAGTAGGTTTGCCTTAGCTTAGCTTAGCTCAGCATATTCAAAACTGTCCAGTCATGGCAAAGGGCGGGAAATCGGCCATATTTTAAACCTCACAGGCAGGAATACAGCTCATAACTGGTTGCAGCTTCTCACTGTAGGCAACATGGCGGGAGTTGGAGAGGGATCGCACTTCCAGGGGCAGCGTGGGGGCATCCAGGAGTCCAAGGTCATGGTAGGACTCCTGGTAAAAAAACATGATGAGCGACTGCTGCAGGGCCAGTACCAAGGCTCCCAATATAAAGCAAAAGCCTGGAACCATCTTGCCTATGACCTCAAAAGTGCCACTGGTATCCCTCAGACTGGTGAGCAGGTCAGGCACCACTATGCTGACCTGAAATGGAGGAAGAGGGAGCTCTTGGACCAGTGGATCCAAGAATCAAGGCAGAGGGGTGATGTCCCAGCAGTGAGTAAGTACTCATACCAGTAACTGTTTAATAATGTCCAGCCTGTGTATATGATGGATAGGTATGGCTAAATATTTCTCTATTTCCCTTACAGCTGCAGCTGAGTGGGCTGTGAATCAGGAAGCCCATGCGAGAAGACTGCAAAGGCTGTGTTGCGAGGCTGGTGAGTAACAATCCTGCTTGTAGTAGTCATACCAAATAAATATAAAAGTAGTAGAAAGTCTGCTGCCAGTATAAAAACTGTTTTGTGTATGGGTTGTAATGAATAAACCAGACACTATGACAGTAATAATCCCATATAGGTTGTATTTAAATAAAATTGTAACTGCCTGGCAATAAAGCTCTGCATCCCGGATTGGTTGTGTTTACTCTGGTACAGTATGGCATTTTTAGTGTTGCATTCTTTGAATAGTAATGTTGTATTAACCACTGTTAGAAAACTCCAAAAACACCACTCCACGAACCAACTCACCAAGGACAAAAACACACACTGAACAGCTGGAGAAACGGTCACCATCCACTTTTACTGTGGTCTTTTTTTTCAATAATGTCTAGAGTGAAATATAACAATATGGTGAAGGAATTGTTGCAGGGAGTTGGTGTTTATGAACAGGTGCAAAATGTTTTGGATGCATATAATAACTTGTTGCTGGAATTACTTGAAAAGAGAGAGAGACTGGGATTTTTTTCTCCACTGATGTCAAAAAGTTACATGTAAAATATCCTAGAATGGCTAAGTTTTATGCCATTCCCAAGGTACACAAGAACTTAACAAATCCCCCTGGGAGACCCATAGTATCAGGGGTGGGGGGATATCTCCAGAATATTGGTATTTTTCTGGATGCACAGTTGAAAGAGCATTTAAAGTGTGTCCCTTCACATATTAGAAATGGTAAAGAGCTCACAGACATTTTGGGAGGTACTGTGTGGCAAGAGGATTTTTTTCTGGGCAACTGTTAATGTTAAGTCCTTGTATACCAATATTTCTCATCGGTGGGGTCTGGAAGCAGTAGCCAGACTATTGGGGGAAGGTCCCAGAACAAGTTATATTTTGCAGCTGTTGGGATTTGCACTGACACACAGTGTATTTAGCTTTGAGGACAATTTTTTTCTACAGAGAACAGGAACTGCTATGGGGGCACCCTTTGCCCCATCTTATGCCATAATTCTTATGGTGTTTTTTGAGGAGAGCTGTGTTTATAGGAATGGGTCTACCTGACATTGCCGACATTTCAAAATGCCGACAATCATATGGCCGACACCATATGATCGACATTTGAAATGCCGACAATGTGGAACCGGCATCTCAGTACAGTGCGGAATGGAAATATTTCCATTCCTGCACTGTAGTGCGATCGCAGAGTTGGTATATTAATGTTACGGTGGGTGCAGGGGGCATAGCCCCCTGCTAGCAGTGTAAAGAAAGTTTTTTCTTTCTTTTTTATGGTCTACTTCCATTGTTGACATTTCAAATGTCGATCATATGGTGTCGGCCATATGGAAGTCGGCATTATGAAATTTCGGCAATGTGAAGTAGATCCATAGGAATACATATTTTTTTGAAAATGTTATAGTTTTCAAATGCTATATTGATGATTTGTTTTTTATATGTAAAGGGGAGATTAGTCTTTTTGAACAGTTCATGTTGGAACTAAATCAGAATCAGTATGGCATCACAGTATCCTATCAAACTCACAGACATAAGATACAGTTTCTGGATTTGGAGTTTTTTGTGGATAAAGACAAGCTAGTGTCTTTTAAACCATTTTATAAGGAAACAGGAGCTAATAACTTTTTGAGTGCAGACAGCATGCATCCAAAACATTTACTTCATTCTTTCCCTTATGCAGAATTCAAGCGCATTAGTGACAATGCTCATGACAGAACCACATTGGATGGGGAATTTAATATTGTTAGATGTAAGTTGGTGAAGAGAGGGAAGTCTAGCCAGGTGTTAAAGAGGGCTGAGGAAAAAGTGATTAAGCAAATCGCTGGTTGGTGAGTATGGAGTCATGCAACACATTATGGGTGTGGAGATTATCATAAAGTGGGCAAGGATGATATATTTTTTGTTAATAAATTTCCCCCTTTTTCAGCTACATTGAAGGCGTTAGTGCACAGGTTTTGGCCTATCATACAGCAGGATGAGGAAGTGGGCAACATTTTCAAGGTCAAGGTTGTTTTTTCTCATAGCAGATTTCATAACCTGAAAGAATTATTGAACAGTAGGGTAAGCAGGATGGAAACTGGTTCTAACACAGTAGGCACCTTTAGATGTGGAAGGTGCAAGGTGTGTGATAAAGTCAAGAACATTTCAGGTACTTTGATTAATGGAAAGAAGTTCATCGCCCTGGGATCTTACAATTGCTGTACCAGTGGGGTTGTTTATGCCATTGGATGTGATTGTCTACCTGTAAAGTGGTATATAGGCCAAACCAGAAGAATGGTGAAAAGAATTATGGGGCATTTAGGAGATGTGAGGCATGTTAGGTTTAATAATCCTGTGGCCCAGCATTTCCATGCTGTTCACAATGGTAACATTAGCAGTTTATTTTTTTCTGTTTTAAACAAACCTTATGCAGTACAAGGCATGGAATATGGGCACATTTTGTTAAGGATGGAAAGTAGATATATTATTAATTTTGGAACTTTGTGGCCCCATGGGCTTAATATGGAGTTAGATTTACATGCATAGGATGAAATGTTTCAGTATGCATTATTTTATAAATCCACAGACATATAGGATGAATGATTTATATGTACAGGGTAATATATTTAAGCATTTGTTAATCTAAAGATGTATAGGTGCATTAGCATGAACTTCTTAAATTATTAAGTTAAATGCAATAGGAATGTAAGGGGTTGCATTTTAAAAGTTTTTTGATGCACTTTAAATGTTTCTGAAGCATTTCATTGCTCAGGATGCACTTTAGATTTAAATTTTCTTGACTCATTGATTAATTGATCAACCATTGTAGGGTAAAATGTTTTAACATTTGTTAATCTAGAGATGCATAAGTGCTTTTGTATGAACTTCTTGAATTATAATGTTAAATGCAATAGGAATGTAAGGGGTTGCACTTTACATGTTTTGATGCACTTTAAATGTTTCTAAAGCACTTTATTGTTCAGGATGCACTTTAGATTTTAACTTTCTTGATTCACTGATTAATTGATCAATTATTGTATAATTTAATTGAATAATGAATGTAATGAAATGTATATAAAGCACACCATTCTTGTATATGAATATTCCCTGGAAGGCTTGATGCCGAAATACTAGGAGCACAGTAAAAGTGGATGGGGACCATTTCTCCAGTTGTTTAGTGTGTTTTTTTATTAACCACTGTTACCTACACTGTGCTACATAATAAAAATGTCTAGGAATGTCTGTATAAGACTGTTGTAATTACAAGGTCAGATTGTACAACCGAGAGAGACTTAGACAAAAAACAGTGAAGCGATAGATAGCAATATGCAAATAGTGCACTCTACTGTGACTTGAATTGCTGTATTTTTAGCAGACACAGCCATGGT
>NC_056744.1:1606698033-1606725533 GCF_019279795.1 Protopterus annectens | reverse complement strand
CTATATCCTAGAAATACACACACTTGCACACATACACACAATTGCCAGGACTCATGGGGTAACCCATGCCTATCTACCATTTGTACAACAGTGTTGTACTGTTACTGCAAGCTCCAGGTAGCCAATGGAGTGAAGAGTGCAACAAGGTACATTTATGTCCATTACAGCAGCAGCCATTTCTAGATATGGCAATGGGGGTGTAGTGTATGAGAAGGTCCTCAGGGTATTATCAACTGCAGGCTTACAAACACACTGTTATTCTCAGCAATGCACACTGATGCATTTGTCAGTACTGGGGTCCATAGGTGCAGGTGTTCCTAGGTGTGTACCAGGATATTGTCCATGGAGAGATGAGAAGAGTACGGGCTGTGGGTGCAGTAGTATCATGCCACCTGACATTTGTCAGCAGGCCATCTATCAACTGATGACATGTGAGTGATCCTTAGGGTAACAGTTAAATGCAACATCCAATCATCTGGTTGTCTCTTGCAGAGGGCCAGTGAGGTGCTTCAGTTGACATGTATGCAACATATATTACATAACATGGCCAGTGACTGGGTTGGAGACCTGTACCCAAGCATGTTCTTTTGACTGTGGCAGTCTAGTTGAGGTATCCATGGCATGTGGTACATACAGGGTGGGGTTTCCTAACTGTGGCATTCATAACACAGCTGGGAAGACATGTCAGTGTCAGTCAAGCATAGATTGCCTGTGAGCAGCCAAGATGGATACCTGACATCTGCACGTCTGTACAGAGGACAGACAGAAATCCGCTAGCCAACAGGTTATGCATTAGGATTAATGTTTTGACAAATAGACGTCTGACACTGATAGGTATGTCATTACTATATGATAGCAGCCCGCAATGACATGTCCTATAAACATAGCAATCTAGAGTTAATATCCACATATCAGCTCAGTATCCAGTAGCAAGTACTTAATAACATACAGCTCACACACCAATAACATGATAGTCAGTACTCTTATGGTTCCAGTACTACAATCTGCAATCTACTCTTACTTGGGAAAGCGCTGTTAACAGTAGTAACGTAATGATACAATACATGCAAGTGTGACTGCATATAACCTGGGATACTACCCATGTATGAAACACATACAAAAGGAAAAGATTGCTGTACTAGCCATATATACTCAGGTGTCCCAGACAGTATACTCACACCCCTTGCTAATGACAGGACAGCACATAGAAGCTTGTCATGTACATGGAATTGAATGCACTTATTAAAGATGTCATTACCCTGTTATTTTATCAGACTGGAATGTGATCACTGGTTACCAGGGCTGAGCTATGCTTAGCAGGTGTAAACATTACTTAAATGTAAATGCTAAGCACATTTGTGCACTGGTAAGCAAAGCCTACACAGAGTAAGCAGCTTTTCATTTAACCATACATTAGCAGCGCTTACTGTCAGACAATCCTGTGCAAACCCGCTTAAAGCTGCTCAAAACTGCCTTGACCATAGTCCTTAGAAACAAAATAAACAGCCCTTGCAGGTCTTGAAAGCAGAACACTGTACACTACAGTTACAGCAGTTAACCATTAAGTCATCACACCTGTGAAAATGGTTGTTGTTTTTTCCAGTATATCTGTCAAGACATGTATTGAATAGTATTGAACAACTGCTTTGACTTCTACAATTGTGTAGTACTTGTTAGTGATATTAGTGTTGAATCAAGTATGTTGTTATATCTAACTATACACATATCAGATAAATATGGTGTGATATATCTGGGAAGTTATATACAACAGTCATGTCTACACATAACAAGGATATGGATATATATATATATATATATATATATATATATATATATATATATATATATTTATATATAGATACATATGTAGATATATGTATACATGTACATACACACACACATACATATATATATATATATATATATATATATATATATATATATATATATATATATATATATATATATCTGTATATTGATTTATATATATAAATTCATACACACACACACACACACACACACACGCACACACACACACACACACACACACACACACACACACACACACATATATATATATATACATATATATATATATATATATATATATATATATATATATATATATAAAACATATGCCATCATATGCCATAACATTGTACTGGAATCATACCTCAGCACCAATAGTCACAACCTCTTAGTGCAAGGGGATGTCATATAAGTATTGCAGGTATAAATGTGGAATGTTACTATAGCAACAGGGGTTGTGTTAACAGACATGTTGTGTGGGAAGTCACTTCTGATACTGACATATATGCCATCAGTTACTGACAGACATCATAAAATTATCATAGTGAAGTACCACACAAATCACAGTAATGATCCTGTGGAATACAGCAGAGATATAACCAATACACGTGGACAGTCTGATACAATCTGGTTAGTGCAGAGGTATACACAGAACTCCTTAGTGCAAGATGTGTGGACCAAGTCTGACAAAGTGGATGTTTACAGCCATGTAAATGGGGATATCACAAAAATACTGGAATAGATAAGCTCACACAGTTGATGCATTCACACACTCCTGTCCGTCCTAACACATATTAACCAGAAGAGCAGAGTTCCCAAGCCCACATACTTCACACAACTTAGTGACATACATCTTTACACCATCCCATTGCTTTTTCAGACATACACAACAGTTATGGTGGCCAGGCAACAATTCATCTGACAAATATCTGGACATAACATCACACTATGTAAATACACTGAGCTGCTAGGGATGTCACAAAGCACTGTGCAAACTACAGGCAGACTGCCACAACACTGACCCAAGTTTCCTATGGGGGAATACACACGTACTTGCAAATATAGCAGGCACTACAGGCATGTAACAACACTGAGTAACAGACACCAGTGTGAAAGTGCATGCCCACAACCAATCTGAACACAGTAACATTATGGTAAGCCTTAGTAATATTACAGTATAGGACTGTGTGAACAACACCACCCTCATATGAGCCACTAACACAGTAATCCTACATATACTGGGCCAATGCACACTGTAGTCTGATGCCTAACTGTGGTATGGGCATGTGTCAGTCTGGGCCTACAACCATGTACACTGATAGGGTACCATAAACTGGAGCAGCATGCAACATCAGATAGAACAGGACCAAGAACAATGACATCTACCACAGTCTGTACAAAGGCCAAGTAACATATTCACAATACACAGTTTGTCAACAATCACCATAAGAACACAGGCCTCACTACTGTACACACTACAACAGAATGTCCAGGTTTTGTCCTCAAATATGAGGCCTACTATACATAACATGTCTAGCACTCTGATATCTCACTGACTTATCAGGTATGATGTCAGAAAATAATGATATACTGTACATATGCACCTCACTGCATGACATATGGACAAAGGGTGACAGACTTGGGGGACAGAGGCACAGACACAGTGCCAATATTGACATATTGCAGTGATAATCTGAAAAATGTCCTGGTGTAACAGGGTTTGTTGTGACATATATCTTCTGAGGGATATGAAGTCAGTAACTCACATGGATGTTACCATGTACTGACTGCAATCATCAGAGTATGCTACTGCATATCTAAAGATAGGAAATGTGTGAGTAACACGGTACATGTAAGACTCCAAACTCTGGACAGTCGTCAGCAGATAGCCCTACAGGTGAGAGTTTCCTCAACCACATAACACTGTCATGCCAGACTTTAAATCATGTAGAACAGCCATATCCACACAAACCATGTTAAACCAACATTATTTCAAATGTAGAACAGCAATACTTACATTCTGTCCCCATGTCTGGAACACCCCACTCCTGTTTGTTGGCCTGTCACCACAGTGTATGTTGTAAGAGGTATTTCCAACTACCCTCTGTGATGTTGTTTGTCAAACACACACATGAAGTCCTGCTCACAGTGAAGGAAAAGGGCCAACACCCACATGACGTGCTTAGTTATAGGAGTGTGTTTCCATGCACTTGGCCATAGAAATGATACCACAGCTGTTCCACATGCAATTAGCAAGTGGGGGACTGCAATTTGTGCCGAGGACATCAGCTAATCATGAGCATTCCTTACAAAACTCAAGCTGCTGCCTATGCAAAACAGATGTACTTTTCCGCATCCACCAGAGAGGGGGAAAGAGAGAGAGACAGAGACAGAGAGACAGAGACAAAGTAAGAAAGGAAGGGTGTAAGAAAGTAAGAGCCAAGAGTGTATGTGTATGATCCATGGGTGGAGAGTAGTATCTGGATATTGTAACAGTTGCCTATATTGTTTACTAATCCATACTGTTACATAGTAATTGCACATTGCTGCACACATTTATGGTTGAGGATTGTCTACAACAACCTCTACAGTGCTTGAAAACTGTTGGCCTTGTAATGTGGACAATGGGACATATACGTCCTCAATATAATGATGTAGCAAAACCCACACTGCAATGGATCCTCTCAGTACACACTCACCCCAACACCCACACAGGATACTGATGACACACACTGACCAGTACAGAGTTTCAAACCCCTTCTTGATTATGTATTGCTATTACAGTGTTATGCAGTTATTGCATGTGCCATGGAACTTACATGCTGAAGACCTGTCCAAAGGTATCTTTGGAGGTGAGTGACATCAGCAAAAGTGCTAAAGAAGGGATAAGGGAAGTGTAGTGCATGTGAATGTTCACAAAAGCAGGTGTCAATGGAGACACACACACATCATCACAGTTGGCAGGATCAAGATTAGAACCCCTTCTTAACTAGGTTGCTATACTAAAGTATTACACAGTAATCGCAAGTGCCACAGAACGTATATGGTTGATACATGGCCAAAGGGTTATGTCAAGGTGAATGACATCAGCAGGGATGCTAAAGTAGACCAATGGGAGGTATAGTGATTGTGAATGGAGTTATTGTTTTAAAATAAAAAAAATGTAAGATTACTAATGCTTTCTATAAACACACTATTAGTTGTACTAATTTTAAGAAATTTGTATTTTTTATCATCGTCCGAGTTATTGTGGAACCACTGAAAGGTGATTTAGACTTGTTGTTAGAATATAAAGAATTCACTTGACAAGTGAGGCTTAATGCCTCAGCCTTTCCTGGAATAAATTAAACCATTTCTTTATCTTGTTTGTTGAAAAAGAGAACACTGATTTTATGATTATATAACTTAATATTTTACACAGTAATTATATTAGGTTCTTAGGTCTGTTCTGTAATCCAGTTCTTGCATTGTGTATATCTTTAACTTATTTTAATACTTTTAACATTTCTATTTTTTTATTCAATTGTATTTATTATGTTCAATAATATACTTAATAGTATATTTAAATACTTTCAAAGTGTATTTTAAGTGTACTTATAGTAGTTTCAATGAATTGTGTTAAGGTTAACGTAAGCCGTTTAGAAATGGGTATCTGGATCTTTAAATTTTAAATTAGGCTAATTAATCAGTTCATTTTATTGGTACACCATGGACATTTTAATTTATTTAAACACTCTGAACTTGTTAAAGTTAACTCTGATTATGTCTTGTCACTTGATACAAGATGAAAGCGCTAAGTTGTGCCACTTTGATTACTGTTAATTTATTTTTCGATCCAATAAAGTATTCTAGTTTACGGTTTGCTCTTTTTTGTGTAAGTTTTTAGTTTGTGGTTTGCAGATGCTGCATTCAGCTTCGTCAGGAGCTCAGCATTTTAACAACTTTAGCAAGAGCTTTGCTGCAGTTTCACGGTTAGAGTTTAGAGTGGAAGACCTTTTTTGTTTTTGTCCTCAGTTCACTTTGGGGGGATCTTTTTTGGTTTTCAAATTTGGATTGAATAGGATGCCCATCTGAGGAAATAACCAGGGTGCCAAATGGCCTATCTATGGCTCTGAATGTAAGACACTGTCAGTATTGAAGAATAAATCCCCATGCATTTTCTCAAGACGCAAATATTTTGGGCAGGCATATTCCAGTTTTCCCCTCTGTAACATATAGTTAGAGGGGCACTGAAGACAGTGTATGAATAACACTGAGAGCTACAGTTTTAGGTAATTCTCAAAGGGAGTAGATATAGTTCATAATTAGATTTTTCACAGGAAGCATATGTCAATAAATCAATAAATAAGTAAAGTCCACACAGGGATTTGAACCCTGTACCCTCAGATTAAACATCAGATGTTCTTCCCAAACAAGGAATCAAACCCAGAACACTTAGTGTAAAAGTCTGATGCTGTACCATCTAAGCTCTCAAGAAAATACTTTGCTCTTCTTCAAGGCATATCACACACACACACACACACACACACACACACACACACACACACACACACACACACACACACACACACGCACACACGCACACACGCACGCGCACACACACACGCACATGCACGAGCGCACACGCGCACCTGCACACGCACACACACAGGTATGCATGAAGAGAGTAGATAAAATCTAATTAGACAAGCATACTTTACAAATCAGTATGGCATTGACTGAGAGTGGTGGAGCTTACAGGAGTGATATGATGTGAGATAGAGATGTGGATCAGGAAATTTTGGGGAAAATGAGGAGGTTCTGCTGAAGAATGAAATAAGTTGCCATAGTGAAGTATAAAGGGGTAAAGGTAGACTTGGTGGAATTAAATGATAAATCAATAAACATTAAAAAATAAACATGAAAGTGTAAGAGGGTTTTATGTGGCAATTAAATAATCCTGTCACTTTAGCTACAACAGCTTGCTATGGTGTCAAGCTGATACAGAAGCACAGGAAGCAAAAATTACAAAAAAAAGGTAGAGGAGTGAATGTTCCTGGGCAGAGACCATATTTTATTTTGTTTGATCAGTTTCCTTGGATTCTACAAATTCTGAGGGCTTCTGAAGCATTACTGGTGAGACAGGACAGAATTTACTAAGAAAATAATGTGTTTTCAAATATTTATTGGGTGCCAACCACTTATTGATATCTGGCAATGAGGTCCTATCCACAGTTAATTAACTGACCTGTTGAATATAATGTATGAGAACAAGAATACTCATCTAGCTACCTACTTAACTGAATAAACAACTTGAATCTTCAACAAGGCGTCTTTATTCCTTCCACAGGGAGAATATCAGAGAGAGAGAGAGTCTCCTAGATCTGCAAGCTAAAATGATTTTATCTAGAATAATCCTTTGTACTCTGTTTCTTGTTAGTCCTGTCACCATCTGGATCATAGGTTGGATAGGTCTATATCACTTTATCGAATCCCACATCAGCGAACACCTCTTCATCGAACACCTATTAATTGAAGCTCCTAATCAGCAAATAGGCTTTTCAGCAAAATATTTTCTAGGGCAAACCAACAGTAGGCCACCCTAGTGAACAAGAACAAAATCATAAAACGTAACACCTACCCAGGTGGGGAGCTGAGCCCCCATACCCCCTAACTAAATAAACCAACTCCGAGATCACACTACAGTGGGGAAATGGGGAAAATTCCCAATGGTGGCCAGCCATTGTTTTGCCCTAGGAAAAATTTTGCTGAAAAGTTAATTCACTGATTAGGAGCTTCGATAAATAGGTATTTGACGAAGAGGTATTCACTGATGTGGGATTCACCAAAGTAATATAGATCCAGGTTGGGCACCAGACCTGACTCAAGCTTTTTGGTTTACCTCTGTTTTCTGTATCCTCACTTTTAAGTAGGGCTCAGGTTGGTACAAAGGATAAAAAAAAAAAAAGAAGAGAAGGGTGGGAGAAGCCTATTAGTGCTGATTTTGTTCTAAGACCAGTTAAAGAATTATTTATTGCATTAGTCACTGAGTATGAATTACAAATGTATTCACTGAGTATGAATTACAAATTTTTTATGCAGATATTATTTATATTTAAGATTACTAAATTTGGAATGCTGTTATTAGAAACATATTGTAATGTTAAACTTCATTTTGGAGTAAATGCACTACAGCTGCATTGTAAAGAAATGGAAGTACCACAGTCAGACACAGATGACCTTTCAGCTTGTGAAGTTTTCATAACCTGGAATGGTGTGGTACGTAACAAAGTATATAGTACATGGAGTGCCAAATTTACAGCCTGATAGTGGGAAAAGTATAAACTTGTTAAGTACTTCCTTAGCTTGAGACCTGATCATAACAGCACTTGGAGGGGCTGTCCAACAATTGAACACTGCCAATACGGGGGGGGGTGTCCAACAATTAAACACTGCAAAGCACTGTCACAATTGAGTCTTGATGTGGGGACTAACAGAGGACAGTGACATCAAGCAAAGAACAGTGAAAGAAGGTAAAATAGTCTCATTTTTGCTAACCATGCCTCTCAACTGTTTCTGATTTTGTCTCACATTTTTGTCTGTTCTTTGCAAATTTTTTTTTTGATTTTCTGGAAAATCACTGAGGATTATAGACAGTCAATAATGCCAGCCATTTGAGTTTCATACTTTGTATTGTTCAGAAAATGAATAAATGATGCAAAATGTGTTGCTTTATTGACTTTTTATATTTAAAAACTGTCTCTAGTTTTAATCCTTTCTCCTACCCTTTTTTTACTTTGCCCAGAATTCATCACCAGCTTTCAAAGCTTGTAAAACACTTTGTAATCCTACACTTTCTCTCTCTCTCTTTTACTCTTTTGAACTAATAGTACATGGAACAGATAAAGTTTTATGTAGTACAAAAAATTATAATTGAGTCTCTGATCATAGCAAGTTATTATGTGTTCTAGACATGGATGCAGAGTCACTGCTCTAGCTTCACTCTAAAGGTAAATTTCTAGGCATCCATGTCTTCAGCACATAAGTTGGTTTTGATTAGAGACCCAATCATGATTCTTTTTGTTATGCATGAGATTCCGTGCCATGAGTCACTGCAATAGAGTTGCAGCAGCAGCACCGCAATGCAGTCACCGAGTACAGGCTAGTGTCATTCCCCTGGAGTATAATGGGAAGACAGAGCAGTTGACGGAATAGCCAAACTTAGGCATAGGCCAATTAGGCGGCTGCCTAGGGCGCCGCTCTAGTAGGGGCACTTTCCCAGTATTTATTTGATGTAGGTAGACCAGGATGGGGGCACCGGGTGTTGTGCTGGGGGCGCCATGGAGCCCTTTTGCCTAGGGCACCAGTTGACCTAAGGCCATTCCTGGTTGAAGGGTAGCTGGCTTGTAGTGAAAGTACACCTTTAGTGACACTACTACTTGACTGTCACTGCAATAGAGTGAATGTCTCAAATGGGACATTTTTCTACAAGTTGCTTTCTGAATGTATTTCTTTTGTCTGTTTGTCCCATTCTTTGAAGAGGAAATTTAAGAACTAGAAGAAAGGCTCCTGTCTGAATACAGCCTGGTGAAGAGAACTAGTAGGCTCACTGAAGTCTGAAGCCCAGATAGCTCAGTCAGTAAACCCTTAGACTTGTAATCTAAAGGTTCAAGTCCCTGTTCAGGTGCATGCTTCTTTAGTTACTTGCAAAACTGTGCAGGGGACACTTTCTTTACTTCACATGTGAATCTTGCATAATAATCGGAAAAAGTACAACGATCATTGTTCTGTCTGCCAAACCACTGGGGCCTCAAGAAAAGAGTGTCTTTAAGTATCAGAAGAAAAAGTTCAAGCTCCTCTAAAAGAGCTTTCCTTTCTGACCAACTTGTCATAGCCTGACAGTATCTAGGCTAGAGCAAAATGAAATTCAGTTGCGATTTTCCCTCCAGTTATCCTTGGAATCATTTTCTGGGGATAAATAGTGATAATACTTTACTGACTTTTTCCTTTCTGGGCTTTGATAAAGGTTGAACTCCTCCCTCTAGCAGCTAAACACGGAACCCCAGCCTTAAACACCTTGTTTTACATGCGAGATGGACACCTCCATTAGCAGGTGAGGGCTAAGCATGCATATGGGGTACAAGGCAGTTGCACAGGTCTGCGAATGCTGCTGGTGCTGCTATAATTTCTTCTAAGAAAGAGGTGGTATGGAAAAAGATTAACGAAGAGCAGAGGGCCCTGGATGGATACTGTGCAGCTACATTTTGACAAAATGACAGGACAGCAATCAGCAGCGGATGACTTTTCAGCTTCTGAAGTTGTCATGACCTAGAATGATGTGTTACTGACAATGTTTGTTAGGCATGGTATACCGTCCCATGAGTCATTACAGTAGACTTGCAGCAGCAACACCGCAATGCAGTCACCGAGTACAGGCTAGTGTCATTCCACTGGAGTATAATGGGAAGACAGAGCAGTTGAAGGGTAGCTGCCTTGTAGTGAAAGTACACCTTTAGTGACACCACTACTTGACTGTCACTGCGAGAGTGAATGTCTCGAATGGGACATTTTCCTTCAAGTTGCTTGCTGAACGTATTTCTTTTGTCTGTTTGCCCCATTCTTTGAAGTGGATATTTAAGAACTAGGAGAAAGGCTCCAGTCTGAATGCAGCCTGGTGAAGAGAACTAGCAGGCACTCTGAAACCAGAAGCCTGAAACCTGGATAGCTCAGTTGGTAGAGCATCAGATTTTTAATCAGAGAGTCCAGGGTTCAAGTCCCAGAATTGGCATGCGTTTCTTTAGTTGCTTGTAAAACTGTGAAGGGGACCCTGTCCTTGCTTCACATGTGAATCTTGAATGATAATCTGAAAAAGTACAACGATTGTTGTTCTGTCTGCAGAACCACTGGGGCCTTAAGAATAGAGAGCCTTTAAGTACCAGAAGAAAAAATACAAGCTCCTCTGAAAGAGCTTTCCTTTCTGACCAACTTGTCAGACCTGACAGTATCTAGGCTAGAGCAAGATGAAGTTCCGTTGCGATTTTCCCTCCAGTTATCCTTGGAATAATTTTCTGAGGCTGTCTAGTGATATAACTTTACTGACTTTTCCCTTTCTGGGCTTCGATAAAGGTTGAACTCCTCCCCCCATCAGATAAACACTGAACCCCAGCCTTAAACACCTTGTTTTACATGCTAGATGGACACCTCAATTAGCAGGTGAGGGCTAAGCATGCATATGGGGTACAAGGCAGTTGCACAGGTCTGCGAATGCTGCTGGTGCTGCTATAATTTCTTCTAAGAAAGAGGTGGTATGGAAGAAGATTAACGAAGAGCAGAGGGCCCTGGATGGATACTGTGCAGCTACATTTTGACAAAATGACAGGACAGCAATCAACAGCGGATGACTTTTCAGCTTCTGAAGTTGTCATGACCTGGAATGATGTGTTACTGACAATGTTTGTTAGGCATGGTATACCGTCCCATGAGTCACTACAGTAGACTTGCAGGAGCAACACCGCAATGCAGTCACCGAGTACAGGCTAGTGTCATTCCACTGGAGTATAATGGGAAGACAGAGCAGTTGAAGGGTAGCTACCTTGTAGTGAAAGTACACCTTTAGTGACACCACTACTTGACTGGTACTGCGATAGAGTGAATGTCTCGAATGGGACATTTTCCTTCAAGTTGCTTGCTGAACGAATTTCTTTTGTCTGTTTGCCCCATTCTTTGAAGTGGATATTTAAGAACTAGGAGAAAGGCTCCAGTCTGAATGCAGCCTGGTGAAGAGAACTAGCAGGCACTCTGAAACCTGAAGTCTGGCTAGCTCCGTTGGTAGAGCATCAGACTTTTAATCTGAGGGTCCAAGGTTCAAGTCCCTGTTGGGGGTGTGTTGATTTAGTTGCTTGTAAAACTGTGAAGGGGACCCTGTCCTTGCTTCACATGTGAATCTTGCATGACAATCTGAAAAAGTACAACGATAGCTGTTCTGTCTGCCAAACCACTGGGTCCTCAAGAAAAGAGGGCCTTTAAGTACCAGAAGAAAAAATTCAAGCTCATCTGAAAGAGCTTTCCTTTCTGACCAACTTGTCAGAGCCTGACAGTATCTAGGCTAGAGCAAGGTGAAGTTCTGTTGCGATTTTCCCTCCAGTTATCCTTGGAATCATTTTCTGAGGCTGTCTAGTGATATTACTTTACTGACTTTTCCCTTTCTGGGCTTCGATAAAGGTTGAACTCCTCCCTCCAGCAGCTAAACAATGAACCCCAGCCTTCAACACCTTGTTTTACATGCTAGATGGACACCTCAATTAGCAGGTGAGGGCTAAGCATGCATATGGGGTACAAGGCAGTTGCACAGGTGTGCGAATGCTACTGGTGCTGCTATAATTTCTTCTAAGAAAGAGGTGGTATGGAAGAAGATTAACGAAGAGCAGAGGGCCCTGGATGGATACTGTGCAGCTACATTTTGACAAAGTGACAGGACAGCAATCATCAGCGGATGACTTTTCAGTTTCTGAAGTTGTCGAGACCTAGAATGATGTGTTACTGACAATGTTTGTTAGGCATGGTATACCGTCCCATGAGTCACTACAGTAGACTTGCAGCAGCAACACCGCAATGCAGTCACTGAGTACAGGCTAGTGTCATTCCACTGGAGTATAATGGGAAGACAGAGCAGTTGAAGGGTAGCTGCCTTGTAGTGAAAGTACACCTTTAGTGACACCACTACTTGACTGTCACTGCAATAGAGTGAATGTCTCAAATGGGACATTTTCCTTCAAGTTGCTTGCTGAACGTATTTCTTTTGTCTGTTTGCCCAATTCTTTGAAGTGGATATTTAAGAACTAGGAGAAAGGCTCTGGTCTGAATGCAGCCTGGTGAAGAGAAATAGCAGGCAGTTTGAAGTCTGAAGCCTGGGTAGCTCGGTCGGCAGAGCATCGGACTTTTAATCTGAGGGTTCAGGGTTCAAGCCCCTGTTGGGGTGTGAGCTTCTTTAGATGCTTGTAAAACTGTGAAGAGGACCCGGTCCTTACTTCGCATGTGAATCTTGCTTGATAATCTGAAAAAGTACAACGATCATTGTTCTGTCTGCCGAACCACTGGGGCCTCAAGAAAAGAGGGCCCTTAAGTACCCGAATAATAAGTTCAAGCTCCTCTGAAAGAGCTTTCCTTTCTGACCAAGTTGTCAGAGCCTGACAGTATCTAGGCTAGAGCAATATGAAGTTCCATTGCAATTTTCCCTCCAGTTATCCTTGGAATCATTTTCTGAGGCTGTCTAGTGATATTACTTTACTGACTTTTCCCTTTCTGGGTTCGATAAAGGTTGAACTCCTCCCTCTAGCAGCTAAACACTGAACCCCAGCCTTCAACACCTTGTTTTACATGCTAGATGAACACCTCAATTAGCAGGTGAGGCCTAAGCATGCATATGGGGTACAAGGCAGTTGCACCGGTCTGCGAATGCTGCTGGTGCTGCTATAATTTCTTCTAAGAAAGAGGTGGTATGGAAGAAGATTAACGAAGAGGAGAGGGCCCTGGATGGATACTGCGCAGCTACATTTTGACAAAATGACAGGACTGCAATTAGCAGCGGATGACTTTTCAGCTTCTGAAGTTGTCATGACCTAGAATGATGTGCTACTGACAATGTTTGTTAGGCATGGTATACCGTCCCAAGAGTCACTATAGTAGACTTGCAGCAGCAACACCGCAGTGCAGTCACCGAGTACAGGCTAGTGTCATTCCACTGGAGTATAATGGGAAGACAGAGCAGTTGAAGGGTAGCTGCCTTGTAGTGAAAGTACACCTTTAGTGACACCACTACTTGACTGTCACTGCGATAGAGTGAATGTCTCGAATGGGACATTTTCCTTCAAGTTGCTTGCTGAACGTATTTCTTTTGTCTGTTTGCCCCATTCTTTGAAGTGGATATTTAAGAACTAGTAGAAAGGCTCTGGTCTGAATGCAGCCTGGTGAAGAGAACTAGCAGACACTTTGAAGCTTGAAGCCCGAAGCCTGGAGAGCTCGGTCGGTAGAGCATCAGACTTTTAATCTGAGGGTCCAGGGTTCAAGTCCCTGTTCAGCTGGGTGTTTCTTTAGTTGCTTGTAAAACTGTGAAGGGGACCCTGTCCTTGCTTCACATGTGACTCTTGCATGATAATCTGTGAAAGTACAGCGATCATTGTTCTGTTTGCCGAACCACTGGGGCCTCAAGAAAAGAGGGCCTTTAAGTACCTGAAGAAAAAGTTCAAGCTCCTCTGAAAGAGCTTTCCTTTCTGACCAACTGTCAGAGCCTGACAGTATCTAGGTTAGAGCAAGATGAAGTTCCGTTGCGATTTTCCCTCCAGTTATCCTTGGAATCATTTTCTGAGGCTGTCTAGTGATATTACTTTACTGACTTTTCCCTTTCTGGGCTTCGATAAAGGTTGAACTCCTCCCTCCAGCAGCTAAACACTGAACCCCAGCCTTCAACACCTTGTTTTACATGCTAGATGGACACCTCAATTAGCAGGTGAGGGCTAAGCATGCATATTATTTATTTATTTATTTATTTTTATTTATTTGCAGTTGGTTTACCAGGATAGTCCATTGGGCCAAGATGAACCCATTTTCAATGGAGTCCTGGGGAGAAAAGCTCCAGAAACAAGGTTACATAGTTTTTGGATATGTATTGCAATATTTACAAAATTACATAGTTAAGCATATTTCAGATGGTACATACTATAGAAGCAACTCATATTACAGTATTTACAAGATTATATAGTAAGAGTATAACATTTAGGTGGGATTAGTGATGAAACTGATTAGGAGATGAAAACATTTCAGTAGAGATACTGAGAGCCATTTTGAGTAAGGAAGCTAGCTAAAAGGATACAGAGTAATACTATAGGAGAGGCAGAAACAAGGAAATTGTAGGTAAGGAGGAGGAAGGAGGTAAAGGCAGACATGAGTTCTTGTTGGTATGTAGGAAAAGAGAGGTAAAGGCAGTCTTGATTTATGAAGGGTTGGTGCAAGAGCATTCCCACTGGGTTAGTAGATGAGAGTAAAGGGATTTTTTGAATGTAAAATGGTTGAAGGTGGTACGAATAGCTGGAGGTAGGGAATTCCAGAGACGAGCTAGACTATAGGATAGGAGATTTTTACCTGGGGGTCGAATTGGTTTGTATAATTCAATTAGGTTTTGGTTGTTAGTTCTGAGTACTCTATTGGGCATGTGCATTTTAAAGGCAGAGGAGAGAGATGGACAAAGGAAGGGTTTGAAAATGAGCTTATGAGCAAGAGTAAGTTGAGAATAGATAAGTTGGTTGTGTAGTTCTAGCCATGCTAGTTTGTGGAGAGAAGAACAATGGTGAGTAGATGCTTTATGACTAGTAGCAAATTTGGCTATTTTATTGTAGCATGAGGAAAGTTGTGTTTTGAGGGAAGATTGTAGGTAAGTCAGGAGTGGGGCTCCATAAAGAAGAGAGGGAATCAGGAATGTGGAAGAAAGAGTGATTTTAGTAGAGGGTGTAAGGAAACGTTTTTGTCGATAGAGCATGCCTAGTTTTTGATGAGTTTTTTTTATGTTAAGTAGTATGTGGGAGTTGAATTTAAGCTGACTATCAATTTGAACCCCAAGTAACTTAGCCTCTGGCACCAATTCCAAGGTTGTGTTGTTGTTACTAGTGATTATAAAAGAGTTTGGATTGATAGAGATGTGTTTAGAGGGTGTAAATACCATTAGTTTGGTTTTAGAAGCATTTAGTGCTAGGTGTTTTTTTCTCATCCATTGTTCAGTGATTGAGAATGCGTCTTGTGTAAGCTTTTGGAGTGCAGGGATGGATGTGGCCGAGCTGATAATAGTTGAATCGTCTGCATATTAAGTAATATTAGAGAATGGGATGGAATTACGGAAGTCATTTATGAAGATGTTGAATAGAAGAGGACCCAATATGGAACCTTGGGGGACCCCAGTTGGGGTATTAAGGAATGAGGAGATGGCTTTTTTCCATTTAACTGCTTGAGCTCTATTAGATAAGTAACTAGAGAACCAGTTTAATGAGGAAGGAGATAAGTTAAGTTGGGAGAGTTTCTTTAGGAGTAGTTTGTGAGAGATAGTATCAAAGGCCTTTGAGAGGTCTAGTAGAAGGGTAGAAACAATGTGTCCAGAGTCCCGGGCTTTATTTATAGTTTCTAGGAAGGAGAGGAGGGCTGTCATAGTACTATGGCTGGGTCTAAAGCCGTGCTGCGTTGGAGTCAGCAGGTGATTGTCTAAGAGGTAAGGTAGGAGCTGCAAATGGATACATTTTCTAGGAGTTTAGAGATGGGAGACAGAATAGCTATGGGACGGAAGTTTGTAATATTGTTATTATTGCCACCTTTATGCAATGGTATGATAAATGCCTTTCTCCAAATTTGGGGTACCATGCTTTCTTGGATAGAGCGGTTGATTAGAATACTAATAGGGTAGGCTATAGCTTCTGCGGTTATGCTAAGGAAGTAAGAAGGAATATTGTCTGGGGCATTAGAGCATGGCTTTAGTTTCTGGAGGAGTTTTTTTATGGTAGATGTGGGAATAGGTTTAAGTGAGAAAGGTTGAGAAAGGGGGGTAGGGTATTTGAGGGATGTGGTATTGGAGAGGAAGTAAGAGTGGTGGTGGGAGTGGAGGGAAAGGTAGAGGTGGATGAGGGTGAAGTTGAGGATGTAGTGGTATCAGAGAAAGAGGAGGTTAGTTTGGAAATAGAATTAATGAAAAAAGAGTTGAATTGTGTAGCCAAGTCCATATCAGAAACATTGGGGTCTGGGCTGGGGTTGGTTATTTTGCCAGGATTGATAAGGGAAGAGATTCCTTTCCAGAATTTTTGAGGATTTGTGTTGTTAGTGTTTTAGAGTATGGAAAAGTAGTTTTGCCAATCGGTGATGACAAGCCTTTTTACTTTGTTTCTAAGTGTTTTAAATTCATTGTGGGTGAGTGGAGTTTTATTTTTCTGATAAAGTGTCCAGGCCTTGTCTCTGTGTCGCATGGCTCTTAGTGTGTCTTTGGTTAACCAAGGGCTAGTTTTTAGTTTTATTCTTTTAGTCCTTATAGGAACATGGTAGTCTAGAAGGTTCAAAAAGGTTGTGTTGAAGTGGGCTACGGCATTATCTAGAGGTAAAGTTTTTAGAATGTTCCAGTCAACTACTTTTAGAGAGTTGGAGAAAGCTATTGGGTTGAAATTTTTATGGTTGCGGGTAGTAATATAATTATGTGTTCTCTGTAAAGGTGCTGGTAGTCGATATGTGATGATAGGTAGGTGGTCACTAAAGGAGTCTGGAAGGGTACCACTGTTGGAGAAATAATGAGGGTGAGAGACTAGAATCCAGTCTAGAATGCTACCCTTTGAAAGAGATTTTGAGGGGCGGGTAATATTATTAATTAGTTGTGAGAAGTTGTAAAGGTTGATATTAAGTGGGTTTGAGGAAGAATGAATGGATGACCAATTGATATTGGTGTCACCCAAAATTATGATTTCATTGCTAATGTTGGAGGAGAGCCAGGATAGGATATTCTCTAGTGTGGTAATATTATCTCTGGGGGGAATGTAAAGGGAGGCTATACATATGTGCTTGTATTTATTGACTTGAAGTACTGATAGGAGTAGTTCAGCATTATTGAAACTGGGAATGGGTTTGTTATAAGGGGTGACTAACAAGGAGGATGAGTATAGTAGAGCAACCCTGCCTCCTTTTTTTTTGGTTCTATCTTTTCTGATGATTGAGTAGTTGGGTGGTGTAATTTCGTGGTCCTTTATGTGGGGTTTTAATCAAGTTTCAGAGATAGATAGGATATCAGGTTTATTATGTGAAAGCCAAGCATGGAGGTTTGGTACTTTGTTGACTATGCTTTGGGAGTTTAGAGAGGTGAATAGTATAGAATTATCGGTGTTGGTAGAGGTGGAGGGGCCTGGGTTGGGATGGATGTATCCTGATAATAGAGTGGTTATTAGATATAGGGTAAGGTTGGTGAGGTATTTGGAGTGCTTAAAACTTAGATTGGGCTTTATTATGTAGGTAAAGGGTTTGTTAGTTACTATGGTGGTATGGTTAATTTGAGTGTTGATGAGTTTATAAGTAAAGAGTAGATGGCTTTGTATAGGGTAAAGATGGGGAGATATTTTGGTGTGTGATTTTAAAGGAGGTGAGTTGAGATGTATTGTTATGTGGAAGGCCTGTGAGTGGTTAATGTAATTGGGCTGGGTGAGATAGTAAATGTATACTATATTGAGGAGAAGTAGTAGTAGAGTGGAGGAGGACAATGGTTTTGGGCGCATTTTAAAGATGGATCTGAAAAGCAAAGAAATGAAGATGAATAGTAAAGAGTTGCTAAGTTGTTGCAAGTAGAGTTAGGAGGGTTCTGTCAACTGGAAGTAGGTTTGTCTCTGAATAATTGTGGGGGGAAGTATAGAGTAAGGTTATATGGGTGGAGTTAGGTAGAGGGTGTAGGCTTGAGTAGAGGAGACTGATTAGTGAGGTAGGGTTTTCTAGGAGGATGAGTGATGATTAGAATGGGCAGGGAAGGGAGTGGATAAACAGAGAGTTGGGAGTGTAATTGGATAGGTGATATAGTGGGTGTGGTTATGGAGGTATAAGTGTAGATGTAGTGGGGGCAGTTGGGAATTGGGGGCAGGGTAGGGGAGCGGACTGAGCCCGAAGGGCGAACGGAGCGGGAAGAACCAAGGAAGACAGAATGAGGGCAAGAATCTATCAGTAAACAGATGAATGGAGAAGGTGAGTACAAGGGACCGGAGATTTAGTGGGAAGGAGTTGGTAACAACGTTTAGAAGAGGGAGAGAGAAAAAGAAAGATAGAGGAGTTGAAACATGTATGAGATACTGGAGAGTAAAGGAAAAGATATGGGAAGTCAGGAGTAGTGGGGAGAGTGTGCCACCTAGTGGACAAATGCTGAATGCACTTGTGGTTTCCCCAAGGTAGATCCCAAGGCTGGGTTGTGTAATAGGTAGAGAGTCTGGTAGAGCAAATAGTGGCCTAGAGGAGGGCTAGTATTGGAGGTACAGGGTTAAATTAGCATTTGGCTGCTGGGTTTCCTGGCAAGGGAGCATGCTGAATACCTAGCAGGGCTTTAAGATTCTTTAATAATAATACAAGGAGTAGCAGCTGTTGTACATACTTTCTAAGCTTTTCTATGAGGAGCTTAGTCCTATTCCCATGCAGGGTTGAGGCAGTTTAGTTTGTTATGTTTTAGGTTAGATGTAGGCATCCAAGCCAGGTGCAGTCAGAGTATTGCAGGGTAGGAAGGCTGGAGAAGAGGAGAGAATGTGGAGAGAGAAAATTGCACTTTAGATACACAGTTACCCAAACACATTGGCTCACAATAGAATATACTTTAAAATATAACAGTTAAAACACAAGTATTCTAAATCAGCAAAGGCATCCCACTTCAAATAGTCTATAAAATAAAATGCGCTCAAATAAGCAGATCAGAGAAAACGTTGCCACACAACAAAGCATAACCAGTATCACAAAGAGTTAGGACGATTGGGTAAGCCTTTTTGAACAGGATATTAATTAGGGAATCCCAGTAGAACACGTGCTGAGGTTGGCGTTTTCGGCTGCTGTTACCCAACGCTCTCAGCAAGCTACAGTGAGGTAGCTGAACTGTGTTACTTTAGGACCGGCTAAACATTGCTCTTAGTTATACAATATCATGCACAATATCTTATACTGTTAATTAAGTATGGAAGTCCTTGCAGTTGTCTTCCTTTTGAATTATTTCATGCATGTAGTACAGGTTCAGGGCTGGTAGGTGATGTACACTGAACGCTTTAACTGTCGCACATGCAAGGGTTGCCATTTTCTTTTTAAGTATATTTGGACAGTAACCCCAAGAATATGTGAAACACAGGTCTGAAAATTAGTTAGCGTTTCATCACGTACACAGCACACATGCATGGGTTGCGTTATGATATTCTGTCTAGCACTCACAGGGAATATGCACAATGCTTGGTTGAGGTTGACTAGCACAAAGCATTGACCGCTAAACCAGCCTACAATAGGTTATTCTAACCCATTCAGTGTACGGACATTGCTAGGTATCAAGCAGAAGTCAAGGTATCAAGCACTGTCTCTCAACCGCTTATGTTCGTATTATAGTACAGACATAGATAAGCGTGCAAACACGTTTGGCTAATACTATTTTACTTATACAACAAAAGCGGTACAGTATTAAAAAAAAACAACAAGATTTACCCTACTATGGTTGCAGATAAACAAGCAATCAGCATTTACTTTACACTGTATCAATATACTACAAAAAGCGGCACAGTATTAAAAAACAGCAAGATTTACCTTACTATGGTTGCAGACGCTAATACCAGGAGACGCAGCAGCCGAGGACGGAATTAGTTTGAAAAATGGCACCCTGGAATGGGGAGGTTTTATAAATTCAGGGAGGATGTTAGGTAGGAGGAGGGAGGAACAGGATGGGCATTCACAGGTACAGACCGGAAGGTCTATTTTGGGTATTAACTGAAGTTGTGTATAGTTGGATATAAAACAGAAGGAGAATAGAGTGACTGAGTATGTAGACAGATAGATAGGATCAGAAGAGAAGGAGAGACTGGTAAGTATGATTAGAGTATGGAGGGCAAGGATATTGCATTCTAGTTAGGCAGTGAGTGTCAGGGGGGAGTGAGAGAATAGAGGACAATTCGATGTGAGCAGTAACAGAAAAAGAACCAAGGAAGACAGAATGAGGGCGAGAATCTATCAGTAAACAGATGAATGGAGAAGGTGAGTACAAGGGACCGGAGATTTAGTGGGAAGGAGTTGGTAACAAGGTTTAGAAGAGGGAGAGAGAAAAAGAAAGATAGAGGAGTTGAAACATGTATGAGATACTGGAGAGTAAAGGAAAAGATATGGGAAGTCAGGAGTAGTGGGGAGAGTGTGCCAACTAGTGGACAAATGCTGAATGCACTTGTGGTTTCCCCAAGGTAGATCCCAAGGCTGGGTTGTGTAATAGGTAGAGAGTCTGGTAGAGCAAAAAGTGGCCAAGAGGAGGGCTAGTATTGGAGGCACAGGGTTAAATTAGAGTTTGGCTGCTGGGTTTCCTGGCAAGGGAGCGTACTGAATAACTAGCAGGGCTTTAAGATTCTTTAATAATAATACAAGGAGTAGCAGCTGTTGTACATACTTTCTAAGCTTTTCTATGAGGAGCTTAGTCCTATTCCCATGCAGGGTTGAGGCAGTTTAGTTTGTTATGTTTTAGGTTAGATGTAGGCATCCAAGCCAGGCGCAGTCAGAGTATTGCAGGGTAGGAAGGTTTCTAAGCTTTTCTATGAGGAGATTAGTCCTATTCCCATGCAGGGTTGAGGCACTTTAGTTTGTTATGTTTTAGGTTAGATGTAGGCATCCAAGCCAGGCGCAGTCAGAGTATTGCAGGGTAGGAAGGCTTACTATGGTTGCAGACGCTAATAGCAGGAGACGCAGCAGCCGAGGATGGAATTAGTTTGAATATGGGGTACAAGGCAGTTGCACAGGTCTGCGAATGCAGCTGGTGCGGCCATAATTTCTTCTAAGAAAGAGGTGGCATCGAAGAAGGTTAACAAAGAGCAGAGGGCCCTGGATGGATACTGTGCAGCTACAGTTTGACAAAATGACAGGACAGCAATCAGCAGCGGATGACTTTTCAGCTTCTGAAGTTGTCATGACCTAGAATGATGTGTTACTGACAATGTTTGTTAGGCATGGTATACCGTCCCATGAGTCACTACAGTAGCACAGCAGCAGCACATGCACAATGCAGCAGTCACAGGCAGGTGTCAGTCATTGGAGTATAATGGGAAGACAGAGCAGTTGAAGGGTAGGGTAGCTGCCTTGAAAGTACACCTTTTAGTGACACACACTACTGACTGTCACCTGCGATAGAGTGAATGTCTCTAATGGGACATTTTCCTTCAAGTTGCTTGCTGAACGTATTTCTTTTGTCTGTTTGCCCCATTCTTTGAAGAGGATATTTAAGAAATAGGAGAAAGGCTCCGGTCTGAATGCAGCCTGGTGAAGAGAACTAGCAGGCACTCCTAAGTTTGAAGCCTGATTAGCTCAGTCTGTAGAGCATCAGACTTTTAATCTGAGGTGCAGGGTTCAAGTCTCTGTACAGGTGTGTATTTCCTCAGTTGCTTGTAAAACTATGAAAGCAGCCCTGTCCTTGCTTCACATGTGAATCTTGTATGATAATTTGAAAAAGTACAACAATCATTGTTCTATCTACTGAACCACTGGGGCCTTAAGGAAAGAGGGCCTTCAAGTACGAGAAAAAAAAATTCAAGCTCCTCTGAACGAGCTTTCCTTTCTGACCAACTTGTCAGAGCCTGACAGTATCTAGGCTAGAGCAAGATGACATTCCGTTGCGATTTTCCCCTCCAGTTATCCTTGGAATCATTTTCTGAGGCTGTCTAGTGATATTACTTTTCTGACTTTTCCCTTTCTGGGCTTCGATAAAGGTTGAACTCCTCCTTCCAGCAGCTAAACACTGAACCCCAGCCTTCAACACCTTGTCAAGGGGCAGGTGACATGCATATGGGGTACAAGGCAGTTGCACAGGTCTGCTAATGCTGCTGGTGCTGCTATAATTTCTTCTAAGAAAGAGGTGGTATGGAAGAAGATTAACGAAGAGCAGAGGGCCCTGGATGGATACTGTGCAGCTACATTTTGACAAAATGACAGGACAGCAATCAGCAGCGGATGACTTTTCAGCTTCTGAAGTTGTCATGACCTAGAATGATGTGTTACTGACAATGTTTGTTAGGCATGGTATACCGTCCCATGAGTCACTACAGTAGACTTGCAGCAGCAACACCGCAATGCAGTCACCGAGTACAGGCTAGTGTCATTCCACTGGAGTATAATGGGAAGACAGAGCAGTTGAAGGGTAGCTGCCTTGTAGTGAAAGTACACCTTTAGTGACACCACTACTTGACTGTCACTGCGATAGAGTGAATGTCTCGAATGGGACATTTTCCTTCAAGTTGCTTGCTGAACGTATTTCTTTTGTCTGTTTGCCCCATTCTTTGAAGTGGATATTTAAGAACTAGGAGAAAGGCCCCGGTCTGAATGCAGCCTGGTGAAGAGAACTAGCAGGCACGCTGAAGCCTGAAGCCCGGATAGCTCAGTCGGTAGAGCATCAGACTTTTAATTTGAGGGTCCAGGGTTCAAGTCCCTGTTCGGGCGTGTGTTTCTTTAGTTGCTTGTAAAACTGTGAAGGGGACCCTGTCCTTGCTTCACATGTGAATCTTGCATGATAATCTGAAAAAGTACAACGATCATTGTTCTGTCTGCTGAACCACTGGGGCCTCAAGAAAAGAGGGCCTTTAAGTACCAGAAGAAAAAGTTTAAGCTCCTCTGAAAGAGCTTTCCTTTCTGACCAACTTGTCAGAGCCTGACAGTATCTAGGCTAGAGCAAGATGAAGTTCCGTTGCGATTTTCCCCTCCAGTTATCTTTGGAATCATTTTCTGAGGCTGTCTAGTGATATTACTTTACTGACTTTTCCCTTTCTGGGCTTCGATAAAGGTTGAACTCCTCCCTCCAGCAGCTAAACACTGAACCCCAGCCTTCAACACCTTGTTTTACATGCTAGATGGACACCTCAATTAGCAGGTGAGGGCTAAGCATGCATATGGGGTACAAGGCAGTTGCACAGGTCTGCGAATGCTGCTGGTGCTGCTATAATTTCTTCTAAGAAAGAGGTGGTATGGAAGAAGATTAACGAAGAGCAGAGGGCCCTGGATGGATACTGTGCAGCTACATTTTGACAAAATGACAGGACAGCAATCAGCAGCGGATGACTTTTCAGCTTCTGAAGTTGTCATGACCTAGAATGATGTGTTACTGACAATGTTTGTTAGGCATGGTATACCGTCCCATGAGTCACTACAGTAGACTTGCAGCAGCAACACCGCAATGCAGTCACCGAGTACAGGCTAGTGTCATTCCACTGGAGTATAATGGGAAGACAGAGCAGTTGAAGGGTAGCTGCCTTGTAGTGAAAGTACACCTTTAGTGACACCACTACTTGACTGTCACTGCGATAGAGTGAATGTCTCGAATGGGACATTTTCCTTCAAGTTGCTTGCTGAACGTATTTCTTTTGTCTGTTTGCCCCATTCTTTGAAGTGGATATTTAAGAACTAGGAGAAAGGCCCCGGTCTGAATGCAGCCTGGTGAAGAGAACTAGCAGGCACGCTGAAGCCTGAAGCCCGGATAGCTCAGTCGGTAGAGCATCAGACTTTTAATCTGAGGGTCCAGGGTTCAAGTCCCTGTTCGGGTGTGTGTTTCTTTAGTTGCTTGTAAAACTGTGAAGGGGACCCTGTCCTTGCTTCACATGTGAATCTTGCATGATAATCTGAAAAAGTACAACGATCGTTGTTCTGTCTGCTGAACCACTGGGGCCTCAAGAAAAGAGGGCCTTTAAGTACCAGAAAAAAAAGTTTAAGCTCCTCTGAAAGAGCTTTCCTTTCTGACCAACTTGTCAGAGCCTGACAGTATCTAGGCTAGAGCAAGATGAAGTTCCGTTGCGATTTTCCCCTCCAGTTATCTTTGGAATCATTTTCTGAGGCTGTCTAGTGATATTACTTTACTGACTTTTCCCTTTCTGGGCTTCGATAAAGGTTGAACTCCTCCCTCCAGCAGCTAAACACTGAACCCCAGCCTTCAACACCTTGTTTTACATGCTAGATGGACACCTCAATTAGCAGGTGAGGGCTAAGCATGCATATGGGGTACAAGGCAGTTGCACAGGTCTGCGAATGCTGCTGGTGCTGCTATAATTTCTTCTAAGAAAGAGGTGGTATGGAAGAAGATTAACGAAGAGCAGAGGGCCCTGGATGGATACTGTGCAGCTACATTTTGACAAAATGACAGGACAGCAATCAGCAGCGGATGACTTTTCAGCTTCTGAAGTTGTCATGACCTAGAATGATGTGTTACTGACAATGTTTGTTAGGCATGGTATACCATCCCATGAGTCACTACAGTAGACTTGCAGCAGCAACACCGCAATGCAGTCACCGAGTACAGGCTAGTGTCATTCCACTGGAGTATAATGGGAAGACAGAGCAGTTGAAGGGTAGCTGCCTTGTAGTGAAAGTACACCTTTAGTGACACCACTACTTGACTGTCACTGCGATAGAGTGAATGTCTCGAATGGGACATTTTCCTTCAAGTTGCTTGCTGAACATATTTCTTTTGTCTGTTTGCCCCATTCTTTGAAGTGGATATTTAAGAACTAGGAGAAAGGCCCCGGTCTGAATGCAGCCTGGTGAAGAGAACTAGCAGGCACTCTGAAGCCTGAAGCCCGGATAGCTCAGTCGGTAGAGCATCAGACTTTTAATCTGAGGGTCCAGGGTTCAAGTCCCTGTTCGGGCGTGTGTTTCTTTAGTTGCTTGTAAAACTGTGAAGGGGACCCTGTCCTTGCTTCACATGTGAATCTTGCATGATAATCTGAAAAAGTACAACGATCGTTGTTCTGTCTGCTGAACCACTGGGGCCTCAAGAAAAGAGGGCCTTTAAGTACCAGAAGAAAAAGTTTAAGCTCCTCTGAAAGAGCTTTCCTTTCTGACCAACTTGTCAGAGCCTGACAGTATCTAGGCTAGAGCAAGATGAAGTTCCGTTGCGATTTTCCCGCCAGTTATCTTTGGAATCATTTTCTGAGGCTGTCTAGTGATATTACTTTACTGACTTTTCCCTTTCTGGGCTTCGATAAAGGTTGAACTCCTCCCTCCAGCAGCTAAACACTGAACCCCAGCCTTCAACACCTTGTTTTACATGCTAGATGGACACCTCAATTAGCAGGTGAGGGCTAAGCATGCATATGGGGTACAAGGCAGTTGCACAGGTCTGCGAATGCTGCTGGTGCTGCTATAATTTCTTCTAAGAAAGAGGTGGTATGGAAGAAGATTAACGAAGAGCAGAGGGCCCTGGATGGATACTGTGCAGCTACATTTTGACAAAATGACAGGACAGCAATCAGCAGCGGATGACTTTTCAGCTTCTGAAGTTGTCATGACCTAGAATGATGTGTTACTGACAATGTTTGTTAGGCATGGTATACCGTCCCATGAGTCACTACAGTAGACTTGCAGCAGCAACACCGCAATGCAGTCACCGAGTACAGGCTAGTGTCATTCCACTGGAGTATAATGGGAAGACAGAGCAGTTGAAGGGTAGCTGCCTTGTAGTGAAAGTACACCTTTAGTGACACCACTACTTGACTGTCACTGCGATAGAGTGAATGTCTCGAATGGGACATTTTCCTTCAAGTTGCTTGCTGAACGTATTTCTTTTGTCTGTTTGCCCCATTCTTTGAAGTGGATATTTAAGAACTAGGAGAAAGGCCCCGGTCTGAATGCAGCCTGGTGAAGAGAACTAGCAGGCACGCTGAAGCCTGAAGCCCGGATAGCTCAGTCGGTAGAGCATCAGACTTTTAATCTGAGGGTCCAGGGTTCAAGTCCCTGTTTGGGCGTGTGTTTCTTTAGTTGCTTGTAAAACTGTGAAGGGGACCCTGTCCTTGCTTCACATGTGAATCTTGCATGATAATCTGAAAAAGTACAACGATCGTTGTTCTGTCTGCTGAACCACTGGGGCCTCAAGAAAAGAGGGCCTTTAAGTACCAGAAAAAAAAGTTTAAGCTCCTCTGAAAGAGCTTTCCTTTCTGACCAACTTGTCAGAGCCTGACAGTATCTAGGCTAGAGCAAGATGAAGTTCCGTTGCGATTTTCCCCTCCAGTTATCTTTGGAATCATTTTCTGAGGCTGTCTAGTGATATTACTTTACTGACTTTTCCCTTTCTGGGCTTCGATAAAGGTTGAACTCCTCCCTCCAGCAGCTAAACACTGAACCCCAGCCTTCAACACCTTGTTTTACATGCTAGATGGACACCTCAATTAGCAGGTGAGGGCTAAGCATGCATATGGGGTACAAGGCAGTTGCACAGGTCTGCGAATGCTGCTGGTGCTGCTATAATTTCTTCTAAGAAAGAGGTGGTATGGAAGAAGATTAACGAAGAGCAGAGGGCCCTGGATGGATACTGTGCAGCTACATTTTGACAAAATGACAGGACAGCAATCAGCAGCGGATGACTTTTCAGCTTCTGAAGTTGTCATGACCTAGAATGATGTGTTACTGACAATGTTTGTTAGGCATGGTATACCGTCCCATGAGTCACTACAGTAGACTTGCAGCAGCAACACCGCAATGCAGTCACCGAGTACAGGCTAGTGTCATTCCACTGGAGTATAATGGGAAGACAGAGCAGTTGAAGGGTAGCTGCCTTGTAGTGAAAGTACACCTTTAGTGACACCACTACTTGACTGTCACTGCGATAGAGTGAATGTCTCAAATGGGACATTTTCCTTCAAGTTGCTTGCTGAACGTATTTCTTTTGTCTGTTTGCCCCATTCTTTGAAGTGGATATTTAAGAACTAGGAGAAAGGCCCCAGTCTGAATGCAGCCTGGTGAAGAGAACTAGCGGGCACCCTGAAGCCCGGATAGCTCAGTCAGTAGAGCATCAGACTTTTAATCTGAGGGTCCAGGGTTCAAGTCCCTGTTCGGGTGTGTGTTGCTTGTAAAACTGTGAAGGGGACCCTGTCCTTGCTTCACATGTGAATCTTGCATGATAATCTGAAAAAGTACAACGATCATTGTTCTGTCTGCTGAACCACTGGGGCCTCAAGAAAAGAGGGCCTGTA
>NC_056744.1:1606613800-1606697533 GCF_019279795.1 Protopterus annectens | reverse complement strand
AAGTACCAGAAAAAAAAGTTTAAGCTCCTCTGAAAGAGCTTTCCTTTCTGACCAACTTGTCAGAGCCTGACAGTATCTAGGCTAGAGCAAGATGAAGTTCCGTTCCGATTTTCCCCTCCAGTTATCTTTGGAATCATTTTCTGAGGCTGTCTAGTGATATTACTTTACTGACTTTTCCCTTTCTGGGCTTCGATAAAGGTTGAACTCCTCCCTCCAGCAGCTAAACACTGAACCCCAGCCTTCAACACCTTGTTTTACATGCTAGAGGCTAGAGCAAGATGAAGTTCCGTTGCGATTTTCCCTGCAAGTTATCTTTGGAATCATTTTCTGAGGCTGTCTAGTGATATTACTTTACTGACTTTTCCCTTTCTGGGCTTCGATAAAGGTTGAACTCCTCCCTCCAGCAGCTAAACACTGAACCCCAGCCTTCAACACCTTGTTTTACATGCTAGATGGACACCTCAATTAGCAGGTGAGGGCTAAGCATGCATATGGGGTACAAGGCAGTTGCACAGGTCTGCGAATGCTGCTGGTGCTGCTATAATTTCTTCTAAGAAAGAGGTGGTATGGAAGAAGATTAACGAAGAGCAGAGGGCCCTGGATGGATACTGTGCAGCTACATTTTGACAAAATGACAGGACAGCAATCAGCAGCGGATGACTTTTCAGCTTCTGAAGTTGTCATGACCTAGAATGATGTGTTACTGACAATGTTTGTTAGGCATGGTATACCGTCCCATGAGTCACTACAGTAGACTTGCAGCAGCAACACCGCAATGCAGTCACCGAGTACAGGCTAGTGTCATTCCACTGGAGTATAATGGGAAGACAGAGCAGTTGAAGGGTAGCTGCCTTGTAGTGAAAGTACACCTTTAGTGACACCACTACTTGACTGTCACTGCGATAGAGTGAATGTCTCGAATGGGACATTTTCCTTCAAGTTGCTTGCTGAACGTATTTCTTTTGTCTGTTTGCCCCATTCTTTGAAGTGGATATTTAAGAACTAGGAGAAAGGCCCCGGTCTGAATGCAGCCTGGTGAAGAGAACTAGCAGGCACGCTGAAGCCTGAAGCCCGGATAGCTCAGTCGGTAGAGCATCAGACTTTTAATCTGAGGGTCCAGGGTTCAAGTCCCTGTTCGGCGTGTGTTTCTTTAGTTGCTTGTAAAACTGTGAAGGGGACCCTGTCCTTGCTTCACATGTGAATCTTGCATGATAATCTGAAAAAGTACAACGATCGTTGTTCTGTCTGCTGAACCACTGGGGCCTCAAGAAAAGAGGGCCTTTAAGTACCAGAAAAAGTTTAAGCTCCTCTGAAAGAGCTTTCCTTTCTGACCAACTTGTCAGAGCCTGACAGTATCTAGGCTAGAGCAAGATGAAGTTCCGTTGCGATTTTCCCCTCCAGTTATCTTTGGAATCATTTTCTGAGGCTGTCTAGTGATATTACTTTACTGACTTTTCCCTTTCTGGGCTTCGATAAAGGTTGAACTCCTCCCTCCAGCAGCTAAACACTGAACCCCAGCCTTCAACACCTTGTTTTACATGCTAGAGGCTAGAGCAAGATGAAGTTCCGTTGCGATTTTCCCTGCAAGTTATCTTTGGAATCATTTTCTGAGGCTGTCTAGTGATATTACTTTACTGACTTTTCCCTTTCTGGGCTTCGATAAAGGTTGAACTCCTCCCTCCAGCAGCTAAACACTGAACCCCAGCCTTCAACACCTTGTTTTACATGCTAGATGGACACCTCAATTAGCAGGTGAGGGCTAAGCATGCATATGGGGTACAAGGCAGTTGCACAGGTCTGCGAATGCTGCTGGTGCTGCTATAATTTCTTCTAAGAAAGAGGTGGTATGGAAGAAGATTAACGAAGAGCAGAGGGCCCTGGATGGATACTGTGCAGCTACATTTTGACAAAATGACAGGACAGCAATCAGCAGCGGATGACTTTTCAGCTTCTGAAGTTGTCATGACCTAGAATGATGTGTTACTGACAATGTTTGTTAGGCATGGTATACCGTCCCATGAGTCACTACAGTAGACTTGCAGCAGCAACACCGCAATGCAGTCACCGAGTACAGGCTAGTGTCATTCCACTGGAGTATAATGGGAAGACAGAGCAGTTGAAGGGTAGCTGCCTTGTAGTGAAAGTACACCTTTAGTGACACCACTACTTGACTGTCACTGCGATAGAGTGAATGTCTCGAATGGGACATTTTCCTTCAAGTTGCTTGCTGAACGTATTTCTTTTGTCTGTTTGCCCCATTCTTTGAAGTGGATATTTAAGAACTAGGAGAAAGGCCCCGGTCTGAATGCAGCCTGGTGAAGAGAACTAGCAGGCACGCTGAAGCCTGAAGCCCGGATAGCTCAGTCGGTAGAGCATCAGACTTTTAATCTGAGGGTCCAGGGTTCAAGTCCCTGTTCGGGCGTGTGTTTCTTTAGTTGCTTGTAAAACTGTGAAGGGGACCCTGTCCTTGCTTCACATGTGAATCTTGCATGATAATCTGAAAAGTACAACGATCGTTGTTCTGTCTGCTGAACCACTGGGGCCTCAAGAAAAGAGGGCCTTTAAGTACCAGAAGAAAAAGTTTAAGCTCCTCTGAAAGAGCTTTCCTTTCTGACCAACTTGTCAGAGCCTGACAGTATCTAGGCTAGAGCAAGATGAAGTTCCGTTGCGATTTTCCCCTCCAGTTATCTTTGGAATCATTTTCTGAGGCTGTCTAGTGATATTACTTTACTGACTTTTCCCTTTCTGGGCTTCGATAAAGGTTGAACTCCTCCCTCCAGCAGCTAAACACTGAACCCCAGCCTTCAACACCTTGTTTTACATGCTAGAGGCTAGAGCAAGATGAAGTTCCGTTGCGATTTTCCCTGCAAGTTATCTTTGGAATCATTTTCTGAGGCTGTCTAGTGATATTACTTTACTGACTTTTCCCTTTCTGGGCTTCGATAAAGGTTGAACTCCTCCCTCCAGCAGCTAAACACTGAACCCCAGCCTTCAACACCTTGTTTTACATGCTAGATGGACACCTCAATTAGCAGGTGAGGGCTAAGCATGCATATGGGGTACAAGGCAGTTGCACAGGTCTGCGAATGCTGCTGGTGCTGCTATAATTTCTTCTAAGAAAGAGGTGGTATGGAAGAAGATTAACGAAGAGCAGAGGGCCCTGGATGGATACTGTGCAGCTACATTTTGACAAAATGACAGGACAGCAATCAGCAGCGGATGACTTTTCAGCTTCTGAAGTTGTCATGACCTAGAATGATGTGTTACTGACAATGTTTGTTAGGCATGGTATACCGTCCCATGAGTCACTACAGTAGACTTGCAGCAGCAACACCGCAATGCAGTCACCGAGTACAGGCTAGTGTCATTCCACTGGAGTATAATGGGAAGACAGAGCAGTTGAAGGGTAGCTGCCTTGTAGTGAAAGTACACCTTTAGTGACACCACTACTTGACTGTCACTGCGATAGAGTGAATGTCTCGAATGGGACATTTTCCTTCAAGTTGCTTGCTGAACGTATTTCTTTTGTCTGTTTGCCCCATTCTTTGAAGTGGATATTTAAGAACTAGGAGAAAGGCCCCGGTCTGAATGCAGCCTGGTGAAGAGAACTAGCAGGCACGCTGAAGCCTGAAGCCCGGATAGCTCAGTCGGTAGAGCATCAGACTTTTAATCTGAGGGTCCAGGGTTCAAGTCCCTGTTCGGGCGTGTGTTTCTTTAGTTGCTTGTAAAACTGTGAAGGGGACCCTGTCCTTGCTTCACATGTGAATCTTGCATGATAATCTGAAAAAGTACAACGATCGTTGTTCTGTCTGCTGAACCACTGGGGCCTCAAGAAAAGAGGGCCTTTAAGTACCAGAAAAAAAAGTTTAAGCTCCTCTGAAAGAGCTTTCCTTTCTGACCAACTTGTCAGAGCCTGACAGTATCTAGGCTAGAGCAAGATGAAGTTCCGTTGCGATTTTCCCCTCCAGTTATCTTTGGAATCATTTTCTGAGGCTGTCTAGTGATATTACTTTACTGACTTTTCCCTTTCTGGGCTTCGATAAAGGTTGAACTCCTCCCTCCAGCAGCTAAACACTGAACCCCAGCCTTCAACACCTTGTTTTACATGCTAGAGGCTAGAGCAAGATGAAGTTCCGTTGCGATTTTCCCTGCAAGTTATCTTTGGAATCATTTTCTGAGGCTGTCTAGTGATATTACTTTACTGACTTTTCCCTTTCTGGGCTTCGATAAAGGTTGAACTCCTCCCTCCAGCAGCTAAACACTGAACCCCAGCCTTCAACACCTTGTTTTACATGCTAGATGGACACCTCAATTAGCAGGTGAGGGCTAAGCATGCATATGGGGTACAAGGCAGTTGCACAGGTCTGCGAATGCTGCTGGTGCTGCTATAATTTCTTCTAAGAAAGAGGTGGTATGGAAGAAGATTAACGAAGAGCAGAGGGCCCTGGATGGATACTGTGCAGCTACATTTTGACAAAATGACAGGACAGCAATCAGCAGCGGATGACTTTTCAGCTTCTGAAGTTGTCATGACCTAGAATGATGTGTTACTGACAATGTTTGTTAGGCATGGTATACCGTCCCATGAGTCACTACAGTAGACTTGCAGCAGCAACACCGCAATGCAGTCACCGAGTACAGGCTAGTGTCATTCCACTGGAGTATAATGGGAAGACAGAGCAGTTGAAGGGTAGCTGCCTTGTAGTGAAAGTACACCTTTAGTGACACCACTACTTGACTGTCACTGCGATAGAGTGAATGTCTCGAATGGGACATTTTCCTTCAAGTTGCTTGCTGAACGTATTTCTTTTGTCTGTTTGCCCCATTCTTTGAAGTGGATATTTAAGAACTAGGAGAAAGGCCCGGTCTGAATGCAGCCTGGTGAAGAGAACTAGCAGGCACGCTGAAGCCTGAAGCCCGGATAGCTCAGTCGGTAGAGCATCAGACTTTTAATCTGAGGGTCCAGGGTTCAAGTCCCTGTTCGGGCGTGTGTTTCTTTAGTTGCTTGTAAAACTGTGAAGGGGACCCTGTCCTTGCTTCACATGTGAATCTTGCATGATAATCTGAAAAAGTACAACGATCGTTGTTCTGTCTGCTGAACCACTGGGGCCTCAAGAAAAGAGGGCCTTTAAGTACCAGAAAAAGTTTAAGCTCCTCTGAAAGAGCTTTCCTTTCTGACCAACTTGTCAGAGCCTGACAGTATCTAGGCTAGAGCAAGATTTTTTACACTGTGTTTTACTTGCACTCTGCTTTTAATTGCATATTAAAACTTTGAAAGAGACCACAGTTGTGGATCTTGTGAGTCAGACTGAAATTCAATAATGTTTCCCACCCTCCCACCCTTTAGTCGTTTTGTTTTTATTCACAACTGTCTTTTTAGTTGCCTGCCTCTTATGTTAATTTGAGCTCATATCTCCTTGCCTCTCCCCTCTCATTGGCTGGTGTGAGTAAGTACAAATCTATCATTTTGTGAAATCACTCCCCTTCAGATATTTAAATTTATTGGCCATCCCGCTGTATTCCATAGAACCAGGATACAAAAGTATCCTCCCCCTTTCAATTTATCTTGCTCTTTTAAAGCTAGTGGCTCTGCATTTAGACAGTTAAAACTTAAGTTACCACTTTTCATATCTAACTGCTTAGTGCACACTGCAATGTTTAGGATATTAACCCATTTTTTTCAACCTACCTTTAAACATCTATTGGAAGACCACCAGCTACTGGAGAGCCCACATTCTGCCTCCTAGTATTTATCTTGGCATTAGTGCTTTTGTTTTCTCTTTGTGATAGAAGGAGCACAACAAAATTATTTCCTGGAGACTGCTGATCATCTGAAAACCTAATAACTGTTTTATAGGTGACAGCTTCTAATTTATGGTTATATTCTCTTCCTGGTAACAGAAGGAGTAGAATACATTGATTCCTGACTCTTTCTGGTTGGACAGTATGTGTCTGTGCTTAATGTTCCTGATTGATGTCATTTCTATTCAAGACATCTACCAGGAAAATGCTACAACAAGCCTACAGAACCTTGCATCATCTGGGACAACACTGTGGTTCATAGGTTCATATATGTTTACTAGGCTAATGACCACAAAGGCCTTTTTAAGCCTAGACATGCATCCCAAATCTCTGACAAGTTCTGATACCCTTGATATGTATAAACATGGGCCCTAGAGATGAACTATTTACAGGCTGCCTGTGTCCATTAGAGACATAGGTGCCAAACCAGGGATGAATTTCTGGTTTCCCATTCAATTGTCCAAGTCTGTCAAGACGGGGTAGTCTCTGGGATATATACCTATCTCTCCAGGTCCTATTTATATCACAGACAAGGTTTAAGCATTTAGAATGGGTAATTCTGGTGCTGTTTGTTTTGTGGATATACAGGAGGTCTATCAGAGTGGAGATTGACAATTCCCTGTATGCCAGGCATAGATCTCCCCTCAAATGTCTGTAGGTGGCAGAATATAGGGACAGTGTCTTGAGATGATCTGCATAGGACATATTACTTACGCCCTGTATTCTTTTAGTGAGTAACCTTTGTGGACATTCCAATTGTCGGTTAGGTACATACCAAAGGGGGTATTGTACTCAATGATAGGTCTGATGAATGCCAAATACAGTGGAACAATGACTTCCTTGGACTTAGATGCCATAGTTTTGTTTATTGGTTGCACAACATAGAATTATTTCTTCACAACTATAGACACGTGATGATCAAAGGCTATATTACTATCTATGTGAGTCCCTAAGTCTCTGACTACTGGGTCAACTGTAAGGGATGTGTTGTCAGTATGATAGTTACAATGGATGGATGAATTCTCAAAAGATACTATTATGCATTTCTTGGCATTTAGCTTTAGTCCATGGCTCTCACACCAGTTGGTTGTCTGTGTCAGCCCCTCCTGGAGAACATTTGTGTCAGTGTGAGATTCAATGACAGCTCCTAATTTGCAATTATCTGCAAATTTAGTTAGCCAGAGACCACTGACATTGGCCTTGACTTCTGACAAGTAAATGCCAAAAAGGAGCAGTCCAATGACTGATCATGGATCATGAAACAGGCTGTGGCCTGCTTCTTATCTTGGGATTGGTGCTAACGTTTTGCTTCTGGTGAGAAAAGACACAAAGGAGCGTTGTATCCCAACAGAGTGAAGCTGTGGTGAAACCAGCACTAGTAATACCCAGGCAGTAGCCATTCATGCAACTCCCCTCTTTTCATCATTCTTGACAAGCTAATTCTTTGTTTTCAGTAAGTACTATTGATTTGTTTTTAACTTCAGAATATCTGCCTAAATACTTCATCCTTTATTTTCCGGGTTGTAAGTGTTGGTTTCCCCTCAAGTGTCTGGCAGTGCTCTGTACAGACTCAGACACCTTGAGTGACATTTTTCCTGTAAAAGCACGATTGAAATTTCTCCAATACCTAATTGCACACAGGACAAATATTTTGCAGTGACAAGCACTGTCCACATAGTTGCAAACCGGATACTCCTGACATTGATTGATATTCTCACTCCAATTGTCTAATCAATAAAATAAGGGTCTGTTGGCATGGATTTGAACTTTCCCACTGTCTCCATTACCAGCTTGGTGGATGTGAGAATCATTAGGCAATGTAGAAACTGTCTCATGTTTATTGACAACCAGCTAATTCTCAAAGAAGCTCATATGGTATGTGAAAGATGCAGCTATACAATGTCACTGGAGGCAAAACTCTCACATAACAGTACTCTTAATGTCAATAACTTTGTCAGTAGTGCACATGCTGCACCCATCACATACAATTCAACGCAGGCATATCAACCCACATATGCTGAGGCACGTAAATGAAACCTTCCTAAACCACAATGACCTCCTAAATGAAGTACACATAAAAAACACCCTCAGCAGCCCCATATGCACTCTTTCAAAACAACACCCAAATCAACACATACAGCTACATCTAATGGAGCCTTTACCTCTAAGCCCATAAGGCAGGCCACCACACAATCCAACTTTCTGGTCATTGGGGACTCCATTGTCAAACACACTGATATCCCTCTCACCAGGCTGAGTAAGGAGAAAGTCACGGTCTGTTGCTTATCAGGGGCTAGGATCCACCATGTTACGCATGCACTCAGGTCATTGGACCACAAGTACCAATATGACTCAGTCATAGTCCATGTGGGAGTAAATGACCTGAGATTTATCTCTTTATAGACTATATGAAGAGAGACATCATGGAGTTCTTGGAATATGTATCTCAGGCTGGTATGAGCCTAGCACTGAGTAGCATTTTACCTTCTCCAAGGATGATTCCACAATACGAACAAAAGATCACTGACTTTAATAATTGGCTTAGTTACTCGTGTCATTCTAAGGAGGTGCAATATTTGTCAGCATGGAAGGAGATGGTCAACAGACCACACTGCTTTGCCAGGGATGGTCTGCACCTCTCCTCTCTAGGCTTTTGAATATTAGCTAAAACATTCCCCGGGATTCATGAAGCTTGCGCCAGGTGCAGGCGTAGTGTCGGCGATCTAACACCAAATATGGCCACCGAGCGATTCAGGTATGAGCTGTTTCCACGTGTACTACCTGTGTACACTATGCCTGCACAGCTCTCGGTGCCTGTATGCTAATCACCCCATGTGCAGCAGTGTAGCATGCAAATGAAGGTATATAGCGATTCAGGAAGTGGTGCAGGCGTAGTGTAAGCATGCAGAAATGTAAACCAAAAAAAACAGTTTACATTTTCCAAGCATAAAATCGGAGCCATGACAGCGGACCAAAACATGTATTATACTGTTAATATATGCCAATGGCTAAATATATAGCCATTGGCAGAAAAAAATGCACAAAATATAAAAAAGAGCATTTAATGTTATGTCCACACTAACGCGAAGTTAAAGCGCAGGGCATCGGTGAGCAAATGGGATCACAATGAAAATAGAATTATATGGAATAAAACTGCAATGTAATACTTTTCATGATTTCCCCGTAATAGTCAATGGCATGCATGCTACACCACACCATGGCGCAAGGGTTGCTAAAGGGCTGTGACAGTGTTCTGCGCGGTAACTAGGAAATAGTAGGCAATGCCATGCAAATGAGAATAGTAATAATTAATCACAAATTCCCCACCGGTGTAAGGATGCACCTCACAGTGTAGCATTACAACAATGAGGTGTGTCCTGGAGACAAAGATGACATCAAGAGAGGGGTGTGCCACCTTTTCTGTAAGCACATTGGAGCATTGCTAATCCGGTTTGCCTGTTGCTAAGCAAAGCTGCAGGACAGGGGTGTATCAAAGTAGCCATAGCTTTGTTTAGCTGAGAGCACACAAGGTAACCGAATGTGCATGTGAACATGGATGAAAACGTGCTGCAAACTTGATAAATGGCTGTCTGCGGCGGGCACCAGAGTGGAAACAAGAAGGATACGGGAAAAAAATAAGGAAATGCTGCAGCATGGAAATTGGAATGCAAATCAGCAATTAACACCTAGGAACCCACAGTGGGCCATTGACAACAGCTAACAAGGCTGCTAGCAGGTACCTGCAGAACAGGAAAGGGGAGGTGCCATACTGCAAAGCAAACAGTACTGTCACAGTAGAACAAAGCAAAATTGCAGTACATCAGCTACAGAACACATTTCGCAACACATTCCTGGGTAGGAAAAGTACAAAACAAGAAAGCCTGCAGCTGGATGCATGCCTGACAATGGGAGGGGATTCAGGTGGAAAAGTGAATTAAAGGGCAACAGATGAATCATGGCAGGCAAGCATAATTCAACACCAAAGGCCCCACAATTGCAGTACTCACTGTAAAACCTATAATTAAGATACCCTGCAGCTGGAATTGCACATACACACCCAATGACATCAGCAGCATCCATAGCACAATAGTATAAAGTGTGAAAGCACCTCACACACACTTGTGTATTCCCATACACTCTGCACCATAGGTGTATACAGACGGGGAACTTTTAATATGTACATGTTAGGGGCTGCCATAGCTTTGATTCATCAGCATGTGCTGGAGACTGAAGGCGGGGTGGAGGATGATGCTGACAACAACCTCAGGCACTGAAGGAGGAGAAGAGTGTTCAGACCCAGGGTAACCTACCAGGGGCTAAATGATCTGGAGATAGTAGAACATTACAGGGTGGACAGGGACACCATACAGCAACTTGTTGAGCTGTGCCGACCACACCTGAGAGCCAGAAATAACAGAGGGGAACCCATCCCAGTGGACACGAAGGTATGTGTAAGCTTGAGAATACTAGCCACAGGTACCTTTCAAAGGCCAACTGGGGATATCCTGGGGATCTCACAGGCATCGGCATCCACCAGTTCCTGGATGCCATGTTACTACATGCCAATGAGCACATATACTTCCCCCGATTGCAGGAGGAGTTGACCAGCAATATGCATCTCTTCCACCATGTGGCAGAATACCTGGAGGTACTGGGTGCAATAGACTGCACACACATACACATCAAGTCACCACCCGGTGAGCAGGGTAGGTGATACATAAACTGCAAGGGATACCCCTCCATCAACTGCCAGGTCATGTGCAATGCCCAGGGCATTATCATGGATGTGTGTGCTGGCAGCCCTGAAAACTATCACGACTCCCACATCTGGCATGCCTCACATCTGTATCAGGTATTTGCCAGGGAGGGATATCCCATATGGCCACCTGGTGGGGGATGCTGGCTATGTACTGGACCTGTGGATGATGACTCCCATCAGAAATGCACACACACCCATGCAAGAATGCCATAATGAGGCACACGCACAAACCAGAATCATCATAGAGTGTGTGTTTGGGATGCTGAAATCATGGTTCCATTGCTTGGACATATCTGGTGGAGCTTTGCAGTACTGTCCAGGTACATGTGCCCACATCTTCATAGTATGTGCCATGCTACACAATATGAAACTGCAGAAACACCTGCAGTAGGGGCAGAATGGTGAAGGCCCTCACAGCCCACCACCATTGCCAAGGGCCCTACAGGCACAGAGGGACTCAGTCCATGAACACCCTGAGCCAGCCCCAGTAGGCAGACGGAGGGGTGCCCAGTATGCCCATGCCTTGGCAAAGAGGGAATGTATAGCACACGCACTGACAGTGTAGGCACCTATGGACTGACACCCTTCTCCACCTGCACACACACAGTAAACATGGATGGCACACACACAAGACCACCTGTAAATTGCCATGTATAGGCGGTCTACTGTGTGCATCCTACATAGGCAGCCCTCAACTATTGCACACACAGCTGCTTTTGGCACAAGGTAAGTCAGCACCTGAACAGCAAATTAAGCTATCAGCATGTGCTGATACTTTATGTATAGGTTCATAGGTACATAGGTAGGTACTTGGCTAACTGCCCGAGGCCACCCCATTGATTAACTAACTGTCCCTCTGTGGAGCAGAGCCAATTGCAGGATCCCTGGGGTGTATCCACTGTTCCCCATCCACTCTGCAAGGTTTCCCTGTGTTAGTGAGGGGCTCCATATAATGTAATCAGGGATGTAGTTCCAAAGCATGGGGAGTACATATGACAAGAATCTGTCACTCCAGCATCTTCCAGTTATGGTTGTGGCAAGGTGTAGCTCATTACAGTGTGTGGCTCACTGTGACATGGATTCTCATAGGTGGAGCATATCCATTAAGCCTGACTTGGACATGGCTTTGTTGGCCAGCAAAGATCATCTCTGAGTAAATGAGATGCCACTGAGTAATGCAAGAGTTCATTCAGTCTGGCAGCATAGGACACATGTCTGAGGCCAGTAATCCTCTTGGCGAGGTAAGTTTGTGGACCCTCCAGCTGTTGGATGTGTCTTCTGAGGTACATCCCAAATGGGTTATCATACTCGATGATGGGATTGATGAGTGATGAGTAAAGGGGCACAATAACCTCAGTATATCTATATGCAAACCCCTAAGTAATCAGATGGCCTACAGAGAAGGATGCCTTAACTAGTTTGGAGATATGATTGTCAAAGGAGAGAACACTATCTAATGTAATCCTCACATACCCATTACCTCGTCTGTATTAAAGTGGCTGCCACTCATGTGTTAATATGTCGGTGTTTAGTTTTCCCAAAATGGAATGGCCATGCAGTTTGTGGCGTTTAGCTGGAGGCCATGACTTTGACACCCTGTGTTGGTCTATGTGAGGCCCCTTGAAGGACATCTGTGACAGCTGGACTGTCAATTATGGCTCCCAGTTTGCAGTAATTGCCAAACACAGTCTGCTGTAGTCCACCTGTGTTTGCCTGTACCTCTGAGAAGTATATGGCAAACAGTAGGGATCCCAGGACTGAGTCCTGTGGGACACCAGTTGTGACTGGTTAAGAGTTGGACCTGGAGGCTGCTAGGCTTACCATGTGGGTTCTGTGTGTAAGCCTGTTGGCAACCCAACCTGTGATGTATGGGTGTATGTACTGGCTGGTGAGTTTATAAATAATACCTGAGTGGGGAATGGTGTCAAAATCCTTGGCGAGGTCCAGGTAGTATGTGTGAACTTCCACACCTCTCACCTAAAGTCTAGGTGACTGTAAGATGTCAAACAGGTTAAGTAGGCATGATTTGCACTGAATCAAGATGACCTGGGTTGGGTCGAGTGTCTGGAGGTTCCCAATGTCTCTGTAAATGAGTTCCATGATGATACACTCCATAGCCTTGCAGACCAGGGTAGTCAGGCTTATAGGGCAATAGTTCCTGGGGTCCGTTGTGGCACCACCTTTGTGCAGTGAGATAACTGTTGCTGCGCACCACTCTGTGGGTATGTAGCCTGTAGAGAGGCTGGGTTTGAACAGTGTGTTTAGGTGATGGGTTAGTTTATTTGGAGCTCTTATAAAACTCAGCCTGGGACACTGTCTGGTCCCATTGAGGCTATATTTTGACTTTGGATAGGTCTGTTTTAACCTGTGTGTCGGTGATTGCCAGGGCCGTACATTTCTCTCGTATGGTTATGGGCTGTTTAGGGGGTGAGAGGGAAGTGAAGTTTGCACTGAACCTGTCTGCCAAAATGTTGGCAATATCAGTCAGTTCAGTGTATTTTGTGCCAGTCTGCACCAACTCAGAGCAGATCTGAGAGTTCCCACTTAGGTTCATGACATAGCTAAAGAACACTTTGTGGTTATCGATAGGGTCCTTGGAAATTTGTCTTTTGACGCTAGCCTTGGATGATTTCATGAGAGATCATAGTTTCTTGCTGATACAGATCCGGGATGTCTGTCCTTCTAGGGATTTTGCTCTTATCTGTACTAGTTTCCTTCTTGTATTGTAGATCCTGTTTATGGCAGGGGTCCACCAGACCAGTTTCCTTTTCTTGGAGGAGTGAGTCTAGATTTGACTTGGGATAGCATGATCCATGCATTCCTGCAGATGATCATAGAGTGCCTTTGTGTAGGTTTCAGCATCTTGGACAGCATTGTCCACTGGAATGGGGGCCGTGAACCTTTCCACCTCAGTCTTAAGCAACATGAAATCTGCTTTGGAAAATATTTTCATGGTGGTTTCCTTGGTTGGGTTGTGGGTGGAATGTGAATATCCAGAGTGATTAGTCTATGGTCTGATCTAACCCAATTAGGGGTTGACATCGGGTGTGGAAAACCAGTCGCCCATGTTGGTGATGACCAGGTCCAATATGTTGTTCCCTCTGGTGGGGGTGTTGACCAGTTGATCCAGGGTGTTTGAGTTTATAAATTCTAGGAAGCACTGGGCAAGGGAGTTAGTACTTGAGTAGTTCTCCCAGTTAATGTTTGGGTAGTTGAAATCACCCAGTATTAGGGTGTTTGGTAGGACCTGCATATTTCCCAGTGACCCAGAAATGGGGAATGTGGGTCCTGGGTCATGGTGGGTGATCTTTAGCAAGCTACAATTTGGATTGCAGTTTTGCCCATTGTCATTTGCACTTGGATGATCTCTGATGCATCGTGCTGCACCACTAACCTGGAGGTGTGAGTATCCTTGATGAATATGGATACACCCCCGCCTTTTGTGTTCTGGTCTGGGTTCTGTGGCCAAAATATGTGGTATGAGTTATAGCCTGGTAGTGCTAGGGTGCTCTCTGGAGCCTTAAACCAGGTTTCTGTTACTGCACAGATATCGATGTTCTCCATACTGGGGAGTGCCTCGAGTGTGTGCATTTTGAGGTTTAGACTTCTGGCGTTGAGTAGCAATACCCTCAGTTACTGGTTACTTGTGCTATTTATAGTGGTGGGTTTGTCTTTCGAGCCTTGCCTAAAAGTCCACCTTGCCTAATATCCACCTCTCTAGTATTGTTTGCAAGAAATGACAGCTGTGCATGTGTACATGTTCTGCAAATGTGTACTGACCCTTGTTACAGGGCTGTGCCAAATGGCTATGTGCACACCTACATAGAGTGGATATTGACAGTAGAGACACACTGGTTGAACATTTAGATTTGTGTAGCCTAACCTCTCATTGCCAGACAAACAGCTGCTTGGAAATATGTTGACAGTACTGGTAATGAAACAGGGTGCATATCATCTTTAACTGCAGTGTGACATCTGCAGTAGGGGTGTAAGATGTAGGAAAGTGCTGCCCATGTGTAATAGCTGCTTCATAGGTGATGGCGTACACTATCTGATTATATCCTGATCATGTCGATAGTGGCAGTAGAGTCTATTGATATTTGACTCTGTGTGGGGAGTGGGTGTCTGTGCCCAACAGAGCTCATGGTTCTGCTGGGTATGTGAGTATATACCCAGGCAAGGATACAGCCCTGTTCACACTTGCATCATCTATAATCAACTATCAGGATATGATGTGGTCCTCAGAGTGGGATTGCCACTAAAGGCAGCTACCATTTTCCTGTAATAGCTAGTGTTGCCACGTCCATAACACAAATATTTACATGTGCGCATCACTGTCTAAAACATTTTCATAAGCAGTAAATAAACTAAGTACAGTATGTGGTACTTATAGTACTGAATGCTCATACAGGCATGTCCACTTGTCAGCTACTGGTGTTTACTAATGTCAGCTTAGTGTATGTGGCCATCCTGGGGGAATGAAATCTCTATGCCATGTACACTGCCAAACCCGCCTAACACCACACCCCACACATTGTCTGGATGCAGCTACAGGGGTGAGCTTGGAGGCCGTCCATTCTACACCCATGACTGGACTAGGCAGTCAAGAGGTGTAGGTTAACACATGCATCTCATCACCACAACCAACACATACCCTTACCAGAACACAGTTAGGACACACACACATGCCACCAGATATCACACATATTCACAGAGGCCTCTAAGTATCTGGCCAAGCAAGAGGCCTTCCAAGTTGGAATAGACAGACAACAGAATACAAAGACTGTATGACATAGTTTGCATAATTGTGTCACACCTCGGAACACGTAGCCAGAAAAATGGCCAACAGTACTCATTTGTGAATACAAACTCTAGCACTATGTTACACACCAAGCTATATGAGGGCAAACATACTGTCAACTGCCTGTCTGCCATGATTAGCCACATACCCATACACTCAGACCACCTTTAGAACTATACACATGTCTCTGGCATATTCTATGATGTTGTTGTGCAGGACTTGTGATGCAGTAGCCTGGACTGCATGGAAACACATGTAGGAACTGTCAAGTCTTGTGGCCCATGCAGATATGTCCCAAGTCCTGGGAAGCATGCTGCCATTGGCCAGAATGATGCAGCAGTAAAGGGACAAGGATTGTATTCCACAATTGTGTAATGTATTGGTGTAATTCAAAGAGTATCCAGCATCTCTCTGCCTGGGATAACATGGTTGACAGACCATGATGCTTTGACAGACAGGGCCTGCACCTGTCACTCCTTAGAATCTGGATACTGGCAACAGCCCATGCTTCCCCTACAGTGCCCTCATCATGCCAGGTTCAAGTGAAAGTCCAGTGGTGCAACAGGGACAGCCAAGAAACAAACTGTGGGTCTTGCTACTCAATGATACAAATAAGGTACTCAATATGGACACACTTACAGCAATCTGAAACATGGAGAACATATCTGTGCAGTGATTGAGATATGGTTCAATGCTTTGGAGAGCACCCCTGCATGACCATGTTATAACACATACCTCACATCTTGGCCATCATCCTTTATTGGAACACATGGGCCACAGGTGTGTCCAACTTCCTGAGGGATATGTACACCCCCACGTTAGTTGCACTTGCACAATGTAAGATGCATTATGCTGAGCAACTACCTTTGTGCCAAAGTGTAATCCAAATTGCACCTTGTGACCGACCATCCACCATGCCTCAAAATTTCCAACTGTCATTGTGCTGTAATGGGGAATACCAGTTTCGAGACAGGAAACCATAATCATGGCCACTCAGCTATCCCATTATGAACTGGGAAGACTCATCATGTACTAACACATGTGCTCAATGCATGTTGGATTTCATCAACACCAGTGACCTGGATCACCATAGTCACACCAACAGGGCTAACAGTATGCCACACATGGTCAGTCTTCAAAGCTAATGTTATGCTGCTTAAAAGCAAAGTAGTGACTGTCATGGCACCCATGCAGATGTACAATGCATGTGCAAATGCTGGGCCTACACAAATGCACTTTAAGCACTTACATATGTGCAGTGATCTTGCCACTGGGACAGAAACAGGAATCAACCAAACACAAACATGAAGGCAAACCGGTGGTACCCTGCCTTAAACTGTACCACAGAAGGTAGTAACTGGTGCAAGAGTCAACACACATGAGTAGAAGTTGATCCATGGTCAGCATCAGTTGTTGTGTCTTTCGGGCTTTTCCCAATTAGGGGTCGCCACAGTGGACCTCCGGTCCACTAATGATTGGCAGTTGATTTTTACGTACTGAGTTGCCAGCCCTGATGCACAACCTTCAATGAAGGAATGCCCATTCACGCATGTCTCCACCCAGAAGACTCTCTAGCTGAGAGTCGAACTGGACAGTGTCTTACTGTGAGGCGACAACGCTACCGCAGCACCACCACCGTGGATCATGGTCAGCCTCAGTAAGATGCAGATATACCATATAATGTCACACAAAGCTACTGTGAAACTAATCATCCACATATTATGAGGCAAAACACAGAGGATTCCATAGCTGTGTCATGAAACATAATGGCAACAACAAGACCTGCTGTGCTTCACAGCACTATGGCATGAGAAGTACTGCACCTACGGAAATAGCACCTGTTCATTTAGATAGGGTCTTGGATAACATAAACACACTGCCCCCCCTACAGGTACACACTCATATATCCATGTACACTACAGAGCCCCTGTAATAACAACTATGCAGGTACAAGCTGCTCTCTCTAATGCCATACATACAGGCTGTATGGGACCTGACCACATCCCAGGTTGTATCCTACACAAATGTCAAAACAATTTGCTCTCCACATAAACATCACGTACAATCATAGCTTCATGTCAGGCTGTGTATACACTGAATGGTACACAGCAACAGTCATCTGTTAATGCTGTCAATATCTGAGGGACCCTGATATGTGTACAGCTGACCTGGTTGCAAACAGTGGTATCATTGAATTGCATAACACATGATGCAACTGTGTCAGTACATGGATACTCTGCACAGTTGTTGTAGGGCTAGGTACAGTCCACCAGTCAAAGGTTACTTGGTATTGTACCATTATATGTCATACCACATGTATGGATGTGTGTTGGTGGTCTGAGGACATGGTGGAGTCTAAGGATTACATCCTAGAATGCAGCTTTTGACACTGTGACCTGCACCTGGCTCATCTGTGATGACTTATGTTGGAGTACTGGTCTGTACATATGAGTAGCCATTATGAATGTGGGGACACCACCACCTGGAGTGGTCCTTACCAGTGTTATGGCCCACTGTTAAATAAAAACAAATTAGGACAACACAAAAAGCTCAGATGCAAAAAACTTTACTAGTGTACACCAGGAGACAAAATACCATACAATACAAGTATAGAGTTTTGTCTGGCATGATACAGGAAATGTTCTACATTTTATACACCATACATTCAAGCTGTGCCCACCTCACTGACGTGGTCAGTCACAGGGCACCTACATCACTATAGTCTACAATATTCTATTCATAAGAAAAAGCTGATGTTATACTTTTTTAAAAGTTTTCCCATGAGAATAATACAGCCTTGCAAAGCACCTGGTCAATTATAATGTCTTTCTGTAAATGTTATTCTTTCAAGGTTTCAGTCCTGCTCGAATACAATAGTCAGTTCAGTCTTGTAATATACTTCTTTGTTCTTCTCGCAACATTACTTTTAGCAGCTGTGCTTTATCTCTGATAATATTCACAAGGCCAACCATGTCAGAGGAAGGAAGAAAGATTTTCAATGCTTTATACATTCGTTTTCCTGACCCAGCAGATAATCATTAGTGAAAAACATAAGCTTGCTGAGCTGGCTACTGCCAGGGTCAGAGTTCAAACACACTGCAGGTTCAAAGCTTCAAGCAATTACATGTAAGATCATTCTTACTGCCATATTGTAAAATAGAATAAAATGCATTACATACTATTTGCTTTTAAACTAGCACTTTGTATATGTTCAAATACATATTTTTCTAACATTTTCCTCCCTTTTAATACTTTTTATTCTATTCAGAAACATAAACAATATCATATTGTTCCCTAGCCTTCTCCTTTAAGGACTTTTAACTAGGCAAGTCATTTGGTTTATATTTCGGAAAGAATTTCATTTGGAACCAATAGATCCAATTCAATGTCTTGGTCTCAGTAACAGATATATCAACAAATTCTCTGACTAATCTTTTCATACAGGGAATCCCACAACAGACACATGCTCCTAATAAGAGCAGAACAACACAAATAGCAATCAGAATATTCATTAGGATTGAACCCCACCCGCCAAATAGACTCTGGAAAAAGTTTGTCAGTGAGTTTGGGCCTGGTTCAGTCATGGCTGATACCTGCTGTATTACCTCTAGGTGATCATTTATCTCATGTCGATTGTCTGGTATAAACGCACAGCATTCTTCTTTGATAAGCGCGCACGTACCACCTCTCGCCGCTAGGGTGAAGTCAAGAGCCATTCGATTTTGTAGCACAACAGTTCTCATTGCACTCAGTTCATCAGTCACAAGTTCGAGAGCGGAAAAAGTTGCATTACTCATTACTTCGAGAAGCTTTGACAATTTTCTCAGCTCCCAGATTGATTTGACTGCTCCATAGGCTGGGAATATTCCAGCCCAGGATATAACACTATCACTCAAGTCCATATGAGTCAATTTTTCTTTATCTTTCACGGATGGATGATCCTTCCAACCAGCTTCGATTTTTCCCACTGGATTTTCAGGTTTTTCGACTGAATTTCCAGGTTTCCGGGCTACATCTCTTACGTTTCGTATCTTACCTAGAGGTAATTCTGCAGTATGCCTTATAGCTGGAACCAGATAACCCAAAAAACAACTGCCAGACCAATTCTCAGGTAGCCATTTGTATGCCTTTTTCCCACAAACAAAATAACAGTTTTCTACTTTAGTACTGATGCGGGTTAACTCTGAATGAAACATTTTCTTATCTATAACAGACAATTGTTTATGCAATTCAGGATTTCTCTGCACATCTTTTATTGTTGTTTTCATTAAGCTCAAATATGAATCATAATTTGTGCTACAACTAGTAGTTTTATCTTTAGCCTTAATATAGCATTTATAAGATACAGTTATGTTACAGTTACTCCAACCTACTTGGAGTGTATCGTTTTTATAGAAACAAACAATTCCTCTCTGTGTAATAGGCAAATACAATGCAATCTTGTCCTGTGATCTCACAGAACCTGTATCGAAAAGTAAGTTTTCCTAAGTCTCATTTATCCCCAAGGGGACAGCGGACATCAACAGTCCTCCATATGCTGTTGGTATAGCAGTACAAACCCAGCAATTTGAAACATTCATAGTCTCTACATATACACACTTCATAGCTAGGTATGTGCTAAAGTTTGGATGCCAGTCTATAGACAGTTCATCACGTTTCTCCACTTTCATTTGTACGGTTATATGCAGGAAAAACCACAACAAAAGGAAAGTCACCACAATCATAGTCAATAGATGTATAGTTAGCAAGATGGTTAAACAATATCTTCGGGGTTGGTTTGTATTTTTACTCATTTTGCTCTTGGCCATCCTGCCTTTGTTGTGTATCAGTCACAAAATGTTTATCAAGCTGAAAATTCTTTACCGGTTTACAGTGCGTCAAGTGGACCCAGGACGACCTCTCAGCAACTTTGACTGCAGTAGGCGTCGCCAACAGTACCTGGTACAGGCCTTCCCACTTCGATCTTGTCCAGTTCTTCTTCTTTATGACCTTCAGCCACACCCAGGACCCAGGGGTCAGCACCGCTTCTAATGGTCTGGTCTGTTCCTTATCTGAAAAAGAGTTCAACTGCAAAACAGTTTTATTTGTTAACAATTTCCTCATGTAGCTAGCTAATGAGCTGTCAGCCTCCAGCTCTGCAGGCATGAGAGCTTTCCACTGTGGCACATAATATGCCCTTCCAAATATCACTTCAAAGGGGGTCAAAACCTTTACATTTGGAACTGTTCTCATGTTCAGCAGTGCCAAAGGCAAACAGCAAATCCAATTCTTCTGTGTTTCATTCTTAACTTCCTCAACTTGCTTTTTAAGATTCCATTGTACCTTTCCACCAGTCCTGCAGACTGTGAGTGGTAAGCACAATGATTCTTCAAGGAGATCCCAAAGAATCTCTCAAGTTGCTGAATTGTCTGATTAACAAAGTGTGTCCTATTGTCACTATAGATTCTTTCCGGTATGCCAAATCTAGGAATTATTTATTTTATTAGGGCTTTTGCCACTGTTGCTGCATCCAGATTTTTAGTAGGAAAAGCTTCTACCCATTTGGAAAACATGTCTATAATTACTAAACAGTATTTTTTCCCTTCACACTTGCTCAGTTCTATGAAATCCATACAGATAGTATGGAACGGATATGGTGGTATAGGAAAACTCCCCTGCTTGGGTTTGAATGCTCCTTGTGCATGATGTTTGTTACAAATATGACATGCTGCACAAAATTTGTGTGTAAAGTTTGTGAATCCATATGTTTGGAATATTCGATTTACTAACTGTACCATCCCCCCTGTTGAGACATGGCTCTGCCCATGGCTCAACAAAGCTGCATATCTAAATAAATTAGATGGCAATATTGGCTTTTTCTCCTTGGAGATGTACAGTCCATTTTCGAGGATTGCACCTCGTCTCTCCCATTTCTGTTTCTCAGTTTTTGTAGTTAATGTCTGCATTGTTTTCAACATTTCTAAATCTAAAATCTCAGAGGGTTGTAATTCCTCATTCAAAAGTAAGGTTTCTGAGTCTGAGGCTGCTTGCTTTGCAGCTGCATCAGCTCGTGCATTACCTTTTGAAATCGAATCCTGTTGTTTTGTATGAGCTACACATTTACAAATAGCTACTTTGGTAGGTAACTGAATAGAATCTAATAAATTCAAAATAAGTTGCGCATGATTAATTGGTTTGCCAGTAGATGTTATCATTCCCCTATTTTTCCATTGCTGCGCAAAAACATGCACTGTAGAGAAAGCATACTGACTGTCAGTATATATGTTTGCACATTTGTCTTTCGCTAGAGTGCAAGCCCGTGTCAAGGCTATCAATTCTGCTGCTTGAGCAGACAGGTTATGCTGTAAGGGTTGGGCTTCTAAAATCTCTGTATCTGTGACTACTGCATACCCTACTAGATTCTTCCCCGTAGGACCCTTTCTGCATGAACCGTCCACATAAAATGTCACCTCGGTATCATCCAAGGGCATATCAGTGAGGTCTTGTCTGGGCAAAGTTATTTGCTCAATTTCCTGCAGGCAACTGTGTGGTGTGCCATCCACAGGAGTCGGAAGTAACATTGATGGATTTAATGTTGTACAACGTTCAATTACCATATGAGGTTGGCTCAGCAGTATGGTCATACAAGAAAGATGTCTAGCAGGAGATAGATATGCTATTTTTTCTTGCAGTAAAATTAATGCGACTGCATGAGGCACTCTCAGAGTGAGAGGGTGGAATAATACCACTGAGGCTGAAGCCTGTACTGCCATTGCAGCTGCGACTACTGCTTGCACACAGTGAGGCAATGATCGTGCCACTGGATCTAACTGTGAGGAATAATAAGCTATGGGGCGTTGCTTATTCCCATGCTGTTGCGTCAGAACTGACGTCATGTATCCCTGTTTACAATCTACGGTTTGAAAAAATCTTTTGTGGTAATTTGGAAGTCCTAAAACTAATGATGAAGCTATCAATTGTTTTAGTCTGCAGAAAGCTGTTTCTGCTTCAGGTGTCCATTGTAATACATCTTGTGCTGCCATTGGTGTTTTATATATTAAATCAGCCAATGGAGCAGATTCTAAAGCATAGTTCGATATCCAACTTCGACAAAAATTAGTCGTTCCCAAGAAGGACATCATTTCCTTCTTGGTTGTTGGTTTAGGTGCCTGTAAAATCGCTGTTTTTCTATCTTCATCTAGTATTCTACCTTCATTGGATATTACATATCCTAGGTATCTAACCTGTTTTCTCCAAAGTTGTAATTTACTTTTGTTTACTTTATGTCCTTGTGCTGCTAAAAATTTCAATAATGCTATCGTATCCTCCCTGCATTGCTGTTGGGTGGGGGCTGCTAGCAAGATGTCATCTACATAAAGTAGAATCTGACTACCTCCTGGTGGAGTAAACCCTGCCAGGTTGCTTGCCATTTCTTGTGCAAATATCGTTGGACTTTCACAATATCCCTGCGGTAGCCGAGTATAGGTATATCTTTTACCCTGAAATGTAAATGCAAACCAATACTGGCTATCAGGATGTATAGGTATTGACAAGAAAGCATTGCTTATATCTACCACAGTAAAATATTTCTGTTGTGGCTTCAAATCGTTCAACAAGGTGTGTGGGTCTGGCACCGTAGGTGCTCTAGGTATTATTGCATTGTTTTCGGCTTGTAAATCCTGTACCATCCGCCATTCTCCGTTTGCTTTTTTAACAGGAAATAGAGGGGTATTACATGGTGAATCTAGAGATTCTACCAGTACTCCTTCCTTGAGTAATGCTGCTATTATAGGCTTGATTCCTTGCTCTGCATCCTTCCTCAAGGGGTATTGTCTTTTTTGTGGTCTAAATGCCGATTTTGGTGTAATGGTTACTGGACCTGCTGTTCGAATAAGTCCTACATCTGATTTTCCTGTTGACCAAAGAATGTTTGGTATATCGCACAAGGCTTTTTCTTCTTCTTCTAACAAGAATGCTAATCAGCTGTCTTCACTATTTTGTAAGTGTACAGCTGGACGTGTCTGTGTTAGCCAATTCAATTTCTGTTTTTGTACTCCCTGTTCTGATAATTCTAAATCAGTTTGTTTTTCCCATTTTGTTACTTTTTCTCCTAAATCTGCCCATCTCACATCTTTGCTCTTTGTCAAGCTGACATGTGGCAGTCTATTGGATTTGTACAGTTTCATGAATTCCTGAGGTAATGAACAGCTTACTACACTGTTTCCCTCAGTATCCCAATATAAGGTTCGTAATACTAATCTGTTAGCAGGATTTTTGAACAATTCTTGCTCATATTCCTTATCAGGTCCTGGCATACTACAGTAGTATAGAGTACAATATAACAAATGCTGTTGGTTGGTGTCAAGGGAGGGGACCTTACTGATGGCTACATTCATCAGTTCCTTGGTTACTGCCCCTGGACCAGTCCTAACTAGGTCCTGGCTGTACCAGTAAAAAGTTTCACCGTCCGATCGCACCACAAAAGTATCCATTTGTCTTTGTGCTTCCATACCCTGCATAGTAGGAACTACTGCTATGCCAAATATCTGCATAAGGTCTCTACCCAGTAAGTTTACTGGACATTTTGCAGAAACTACAATTTTACTTTTCTGAGTCATGCCTGAAACAGGGTCAGTTATTGCTATATCATGGGAGAGTGGCTCCCTATATAGCTGTCCATTTGCTGCTTTCACTAATATATAGTCAGGTGATTCAGAATATTCTGGTAACTTTGAAGGGTGTATCAAAGTTCGTGACGCTCCTGAGTCACACAAGAATTTCACTTCCCTTCCTTCCACCAGAAGTGTAACTTCTGGTTTTGTGTCTGCCAAATAGAGCTCCAAGCTCAATAATGCTAAGTCTAAAACTTCACTTTCTTCATCCTCTATATCTGCTTGCACTTCCTCTGTTCCTTCCACTACGTTTACATTTGTCCTTTGTCTGTTAACCTTCCCTGATGATTTTTGATTGTCATCACTATCATATATTCAGTCCTCATCACCTTTATCTTTATCTTCTGTAGTCGCCTTTTTATTTAGCCTGCAATCCCTTGCTAAATGTCCTTTCTTACCGCACTTAAAGCACTCACCTTTCTTTTTTCTCTCTTCAAAATCCTCTGACTTTTTGTCAGATTGTTTATTACCGTGAGTATTTTTCTTACCTTTTTTACCCCCCTGTACAACGAAGACCTCTGCTCCGTCTTCTACTGTGAAGACCTGTGTCTTCTTTTTCTTTTTACTATTAAAGTGTCTTTCAGCATGTCTAGCATACTCAAGTAAGGCTTGTAGCCTACTTGTTCGATGATCTATCATATGCTTTGTAATAAAGCTGCTGATAGGTGCAATGCAACCTTTCAAAAATGCATTTTTTAGTTGCTGTTCATATGAGCTATCATTTGTCTGGCTTTCAGGAATAGCCATACCACTATGGTTATTGAAACATTCCAATAATTTACCATAGTACCCATCTACAGTTTCATTATCTTGTCGTATGCATTGATTAATGCAAGTCCAATCTGCTCTAGGTTTCCATTTTTCAGAAATTCGGTCTGTAAGACCTTTCACTCTGGTGTCTAATTCTGCGTCACTATGTAGGAGTGGTTTAAGTTGTGCATCACGAGAGTTCCAGGCGCCACAAATCATGTGCCAGTCTGGACCCAAAATCTGTCTAACTGCCTTTTCTACTTCTTCCCCATTTAAATGGTAACTTAATCTCATACCGTGTAAATCTTGTAAAAACTTTGTGTAATTAATTTTCGGATGAGGGATTCCCTCTGTAGCTTTCCGAATATCTTCCAGTGTCCATGGTCTATATACTAGGAGAGTTGGGTCCTGCCCTTCCTGTCCTGCCTGAGGGTTTGGTACCTCGATTAGTGGACAGATTTCTTCACTCTCTTCTAGTGAGTCTCTCCCTATTTGATATAAATCTGCATCCCTAAGTGTTTTACGTGTCCGGGATCTAGTTTCAATAGGTTCTCTAATATACGGTTTTAATGTTCCTGCAACTTCAGGATAACGTGGAAGTGGACTAGCCTGTCCTCCTGCTTCATATCCTAAAAAAGGCATTGGAGGGGGCGGAGGGGGAGGGGCCGTCGCTATTACTGTATTATTATCCTCTTTGTCTAAAAATAATGCTTTTGCATTTTTAATTTTCTGTTCCCTTCGGTTCACTTCCTCAATCCACCTATGTGCCTGAGGAATGCCTAATTGCCATTGTTTCTTTGCCTGACCTTCTGAGTCAGATTTAAGCTGTTTTAAAAGTTTAACTAACGAAATTCTATTTAATTTACCGTCAAATTCGTATTTATTAACCCATTTTGTATAATACCTTACATTATCTGCTCGTTGTAATTGCATATATTTTGCATCATCAGTTAGGGGCGGATCTCGCAATTTTTTAGTGCACTGATTTCCCATGTCAAAAGAAAAATGTTACGTAATCCTTTTTTACCACGTGGTATCTCAGTTCCTTACACAGTTTATCTAGAATAACTGCCTACCTTATTCTGTTTCCCTGATCTCTGACAAAATATACAGTAATTTCCCTTTGTCCCTGATCTGCATAACAAATCTATGACAATAACATTTACTGTAACCTAATCCCTGATCTAAAACAGAAAAAAGGCAAAAATCTTCCTACCTGAGCCTCTTGGGTCAACCAGTTCGAGACCGCTCTTTGGCCGCAGATCAGAAAAGTGGCCAGCCTCTCAAAAAAACAATTCAGTCAGAGGTCTTTGTGCTTCAAGAAGAACCATTTCGGTAGCTTCTCCTGCGCAGTATTCGACCACCGGTACACTCTGATCTGTAGGTGTCGAGGGTTTCCGGTCAAAGAATGGACCAAACTGTTAAATAAAAACAAATTAGGACAACACAAAAGGCTCAGATGCAAAAAACTTTACTAGTGTACACCAGGAGGCAAAATACCATACAATACAAGTATAGAGTTTTGTCTGGCATGATACAGGAAATGTTCTACATTTTATACACCATACATTCAAGCTGTGCCCACCTCACTGGCGTGGTCAGTCACAGGGCACCTACATCACTATAGTCTACAATATTCTATTCATAAGAAAAAGCTGATGTTATACTTTTTAAAAGTTTTCCCATGAGAATAATACAGCCTTGCAAAGCACCTGGTCAATTATAATGTCTTTCTGTAAATGTTATTCTTTCAAGGTTTCAGTCCTGCTCGAATACAATAGTCAGTTCAGTCTTGTAATATACTTCTTTGTTCTTCTCGCAACATTACTTTTAGCAGCTGTGCTTTATCTCTGATAATATTCACAAGGCCAACCATGTCAGAGGAAGGAAGAAAGATTTTCAATGCTTTATACATTCGTTTTCCTGACCCAGCAGATAATCATTAGTGAAAAACATAAGCTTGCTGAGCTGGCTACTGCCAGGGTCAGAGTTCAAACACACTGCAGCTCCAAAGCTTCAAGCAATTACATGTAAGATCATTCTTACTGCCATATTGTAAAATAGAATAAAATGCATTACATACTATTTGCTTTTAAACTAGCACTTTGTATATGTTCAAATACATATTTTTCTAACACCCACATGTCTGGTTCTGAGTTATATGGTGGTAGTGCTATTATGCACTGCAGAGCCTTCAGCCAGGTGTTCCTCACTGCATAGATGTCAGTATTCCCCATTGTAGGTTCTACAGTGAGCAGCTGTGATTACAACAGCAACACATCTAGCACTGGTTAGCATAAGCATACAAGGCAATTGTCTTCTAGGTGTCATGGTGTTATCCTGTGGTTAGGACATTTGCCTTGGAATGGCACTATATGGGCAAATGTAACCTAGGAATTATCACCACTCCCTTGAATCATGGATGTATGTGATCTGTGACAAAGGCTTGTCTTCTGACAGTCATGTCATCCCAGAATGACAGACACTGGACAATCTCACAATTACAGCAGGACATTGGCTCATTGTGTTGGTCAAGCAGTTGCCATTCCTAGCAGGACATCACTGCGAGTGGTAGTATTGTGCTTGGAATAGACTGATACATCTAAGGTGATGGACAGCAGCAGATGTTGTGTAGATGATCAGTGTCAGATATATGTAGTGCAGCGTTCCTGCTAACAATGACAACTATTAACACCAGAGTCCATTACAATGCATTCTGTACGTCTAACTGTATAAGCATGGCCACTCTGGCCTTCTGTGTTTAGAATCAGAGTGCATCCCAAACAGCCCTGTGCTACTAAGTGTATGAGCGTGCCCAGTATAACCTTGTGTAGTTGGACTCATAGTGCATTCCAAACAGCCCTGTGCTACTAAGTGTGTAAGCATGCCCACTGACACCTTGTGTAAGTTATGTGTATGAGCATGGCCATTGTAACCCTGTATAGTGATAGTAGATGTCCATTCCACAGATGGGCATACTCCTGTTCAGGATGGACTCCTACTTTAAACACACAGGTTCACAGCTATGTACATCTTAACTGTCAGCATCCCTATTGATGTCCGCAATCCTAGAAGGTCATGATGACTGCCATGGCATGTGTAATCTCCGTGGCGTGACTTGTAACTGCATAGCACTGTAATAGTGATCTGTCAATAGGCAGGTGTTCTGATCCCACCACTGGCGTGTGTGTGTGTGTGTCCGTCTGCCTGAGGACAGAACAATGTTTGTTAGAGTACTCACACTCCATACAATTCCTATACCCAACTTTGGCAAGGCTGATGATGTCACCCACCTAGGAATATACCACTGGGGTTACTATGACCCAGTAATCTCGATAACGCATTATGCAACTGCATAATGCTATTGTGTCATACAGTAGTTAGGTCAGTGTTCTAATCCCAGACATACCAAGTGTGTGTGTGTCTGTCTGCCTGAGGACAGAACAATGCTTTTTAGAGTACTCACACTCCGTACAATTCCTATACTCAACTTTGGCAAGACTGATGATGTCACCCACCTAGGAATACACCTCTGGGATTGCTCTGACCAAGTAATCTCAGTAGCGCATTCTGTTACTGCATAATGCTGTAGTATGATAAAATAGGTAGGTCTGTGTTTTAATCCCACACATGCCAAGTGTGCTTGTGTGTTTGTGTCTGTCTGCCTGAAGACAGAACAATGCTTTTTAGAGTACTCACAACACATTACAAGTCCTATACTCAACTATGGCAATCCTGCTGATGTCACCCACCTAGAAATACACCTCTTGGACTGCTGTAACTCAATAACCACGGTGGCATTTTCTATAACTACGTAATGCTGTAGTGTGTTAAAGTAGTCAGGTAGGTGTTTTTTTCCAAGGCATAGCAGGTGTGTATGTTTTTCAGTCATATCCTATGTGTTGGTGGCTGTGAGTGTCTAGCCACTGGATGTGTTTAGGAGTGTGTTTTATAGTTTCCCTATATAGTGGCCATATATGTCACAATCAGCCAAGAGACCGGGTTGGCAAGACATACCCATACATTTGGCAATAGGCCTGGTGAGTAAAGTCAGCAACCCTAATATTACCCAGAATACAGTCTGATCCCATGTTTCAGACAGAAACACACTTGCCTTGGGATTAACACCAGCACATAATACAGGAGCTGCTGGTGTTTCCCTTTTCATTCTTTTCTAATGCTTTGGTGTCACGAGGTTTGTTCTTGGGATATATAATCTATATCTATGTATGTGTGTGAGTGTTTGTGTGTGTGTGTGTGTGTGTGTGTGTGTGTGTGTGTGTGTGTGTGTGTGTGTGTGTGTGTGTGTGTGTATGTGTATATATATATATATATATATATATATATATATATATATATATATATATATATATATATATGTACATTAACAAACGTACATCTACGTAATGGAATACATGTCCTATACTGTTGAATGACTGTGCTGGATGATATGTTCGTGATAACATCCAATGTCTGTATATCTGCCATGGCTTAGTGGTAAAGCACATCAGCTGTGGTGTGCAGCATCCTGGGCTCAAGCCTTGCAGAGGCTGGGCAGAACAAGGGCTGTTGGATAGGGAGTGAGTAAGGCACTTTTAAGCAGTTGTGAGCGGGTGTGTGCGGGATTGCGCGAATGTAAGCAGTGGTTAATTTAGGGGAGGCTCAGTATGGGACGTGTAACTATGCATTAGCAGGCACTCTTATGCAAATGAGGTGAATGATAGTGAATCCCAGTTTTCCCCTGGGGTGTGAGGCAGGTCCCAAGAGTGTAAGAGTACAGATATCCGGGTGCAAGACTTGGATATAGGTGACATCATGGGGGGGTGTCAGGCATACTGTAAGTGGACTGGAGCCCTGTGGCTCGGGATTGCTCCTAGTTTAGCACGGATAAGTTAGGGGTGTGTCTAAACCTGCCTAGGGCAATCAGAAGGGGAAACAGCAGTAGGAAAGTAATCAAGGAGAACTAGCTGAGCTGACAGGTGAAATGTATCAGGATCAGCCAATTACAGAAGCAGCAGACCAGCCCAGCCCATAACACTACTATAAACTAAGCAAACACCTTCACCTCTGGTTTTTCCACACTCTACACCACCGGCGTATACAAGTGGGGAAATTTTAACAAACAAACCTACAAAATGAGAAGGGCTGCAGCAGGCAATATAGAACAACATGTGCAAGAGGCTGAGGGTGGTGAGGATGTGAATGTTGCCGAACAACCCACAGTGAGGAGACAGAGAAGAGTGTACAGACTCAGGGTAACCTACCAGGAGCTACATGAGCTAGAGATAGCGGAGTGCTATAGGGTGGACAGAAATCTCCTACAGCAAATTGTTGAGCTGTGTTGGCCACACCTGACACATCAAATTGGCCGAGGGGAACTCATCCCAATGGATACCAAGGTATGTGTAGTTCTAGGTATAATAACCACAGGTACCTCTCAAAGCACAACTGAGGATATCATGGGGATCTCACAGGCATCAGCATCCAGAGTATTCCACCAGTTCCTGAATGCCATGTCAGCACATGCCAGTGAGCATGTTTATTCCCTCAACACATGTGAGGTATTGACCAGCAATATGCGTCTCTTCCACCAAATAGAAGAATACCCTGGGGTAGTGGGTGTTATAGACTGCATGCACTTATGCATCAAAGCACCACCCAGTGAGCAGGGTAGGGCCTACATCAACCGCAGGGGCATCCCCTCCATCAACTGCAAAGTTGTATGTGATGCCCAGGGCATTATAATGAATGTGTGTGCTGGCTGCCCTGGAAGCTATGACAATTCAGAAATATGGCATCTGGCACAGCTGTACCACAGATTTGCTGATATGGGCATCCCCTACGGTCACCTAGTGGGGGATACTGGGTACCCACTGGAGCCATGGCTGATGACACCCATCAGAAATGCACACACAACTGAACAACAATGCCATAATGAGGCACACGCACAGGAGACATATTATAGAGTGTGTGTTTGGGATGCTCAGGACACGGTTCCAGTGTCTGGGCACATCCAGTGGAGCCTTGCAGTATTCACCAGCTACATGCACCCAAATTGTTATGATATGTGCTATACTACACAATATGATCCTGCGGAAACGGCTGCAGCAGGAACAACATGGGGCAGGACCACACAGCCCCCTACCAATGCCAAGGCCTGTACAGACACAAAGTGACTCGGAGGGGAAACAACCTGAGCTTGACCCACTAAGCTGAAGAAGGCGTGCCCAGTATGACCTGGCCTTGGTAAAGAGGCAACGCATAGCATATGCACTGACACAGTAGGGACCCAGGGAATGACACCCTCCCTGACTCGCACAGACAGTAAAAGGGATGCCAAACATGACACTACCTGTGCTCAACCATGTATAGGGAGTGTACTATGTGTATCTGACATAGGCAACCCTCCAGCACCATCCTCAAGTCTGGCACACCCTCAAGGTAAGTCAGTTAACCTACCAATTGCCAAATGGAGTAGAATGTGTTGTTACTTGTAGCTATGGTATGGATGTGAACATGCAAGGGAATTGAGTGGTAGAATGTTAAGGCAGCAGACAGTAGACACCCATAGTGGTACCATGATATCTGTAGCAAATACTGGAGTCACCATAGTAGCAAGTACTACACAGGGTGACACAACCCACTACAGGTAATGGGCTGAGCGACATGTGTGTCCATAAGACCCACACAAGTCTAAGCCAGCAGGACAGGTGTAGACAGACACAAACAAATGCTGTACTATGGCCTCTGAATGTTCCCTATGGGTAACCCTCCCCCAGACCCACACAGACAGACTACAGCAGGCCAGGCAGTTGGATGTAAGTTGTGAAGGCTAGGAAGTCAGAAACTAATATGTTAGTAATTAAAGCTAAGATCTGTAGTACAGTGATATGCCTCTAGCCAGCACAATAGGTAAGACTACACACTGAAATGGAGAACCTGACATACCAGTACAGTCCTAGCAAATGTGTACAAGTGTCAGGTGTGCCCTCCCATCCAATGTACACTTATAGCAACAGTCAGGTGTGCCCCTCCACTCCTGTGTAGGAATGTTGATACAGTCAGGTGTCCCCCCTGCTATGCAGACATGTAGCAACAGTCAATGCCAAATGACCGATGGATACCCTGCAGACACAGCATGCTACCTGTCGGTGTACAACACAAAGGTCAGCATCGCAGTACAAACTACCTGGACTTGATCCACACATGCGATATAGATGGCCATACTGGGCATGGTCACACACTTGAAGGTATGAAGGTAATGTAAGTCAACAACATACTGAAAGGTCATACTGGGCATGCTCAAACACTTAAATACATGAAGGCCATGTCTGCAAACACCAGTTGTCCAGACATATCTGGCAGTCGCAGTTCTTAGTGCAGACACATGTCAGTATGCACCACTCCTGCCTTGCACACACAGAGGATAGGAATACAGGTATATATGTAAGTACAACACACTATAATAAGCCAAAGGTAGATGGACATAGATGTGTGAAAGAGGGTGATCATGGCAAGGAGCCAACCGGGCCTGTCCCACCCAGCACACAGCCAAAGTGCCCCAAACACATGAGGTGCAGATGTCATTCACTGCAGATACTAGCCACCAGTATCTGCCAGCATGACAGACTATGTGGTGCATGTGCCAGCTGTGCAACATGACTGTACAAGGAAGTAGTCATCTAGTAGCTGTATAGACGTACCTGTGACATATGACCCCGTGTGCCCGCATGTGGCATGTCAACCCCTACAGGAATGGGTTATGGCCCATGCATGCACTGCCCTCCCCATAGCAGTATTATGACAAGCCTGCTGAGATTATCCAATGTGAAATACACCTTTGGGAGAACTGTAGCTCAGTAATCTCCATGACGCGTCCCATAACTGCATACTGCTGTAGCGATAAACTAGTTAGGTAGTAGTTTGAACCCCAGACTTGCCAATTGTGTGTGTGATTGTGTGCGTGTCTCTCTGTCTCAGACTGTGTAGAGTGAAATGCTTTTTCGGCTACTCACAGTCCGTACAATTCATATACTCAACTTTGACAAGGCTGCTGATGTCACTCACCTAGAAATACACCCCTGGGAAAGTCATAGCCCAGTAGTCTCTGTAGTGCATTCTGTAACTGCGTATTGCTGTAGTGTGATAAAGTAGTTAGGTCAGTGTTTTAATCTCAGACTTGCCAACTGTGTGTGTGTGTGTGTGTGTGTGTGTGTGTGTGTGTGTGTGTGTGTGTGTGTGTGTGTGTGTCCATCTCCCTGAGGACAGACCAATGCTTTTGGAGTATTCACACTCCTTACAATTCATATACTCAACTTTAGCAGTCCTGCTGATGTCACCCACCTAGAAATACACCTCTCGGAGTGCTGTAACCCAGTAATCTCGGCAGCGTTTTCTGTAACTGTGTAATGCTGTAGTGTGTTAAAGTAGTTAGGTAGGTCTTCCGTTCTGAGGAGTAGCGGGTGTGTGTGTTTGTCAGTCATATTTTGTGTGTTGGTGGCTGTGAGTGTCTAGCCACTGGATGTGTTGTGGAGTGTGTTTTGTAGTTTACCTATATAGTGGCCATATATGTCACAATCAGCCAAGTGACTTGGTTGACGAGACATACCCATACATTTGGCAATAGGCCTGGTGAGCAACGTCAGCAACCCTATTATTACCCAGACTACAGTCTGAACCCATGTGTCAGATAGACACACACTTGCCTTGGGATTAACACCAGTACATAATACGTTATAAGTTGCAGGTGTTTTCCTTTTCATTCTTTCCTAATGCTTTGGTGTCACAAGGTTTGTTCTTGGGATATATAATCTATATCTATGTATGTATGTATATATATATATATATATATATATATATATATATATATATATGTATAGACATTAACACACATGCATCTACGTAATTGAGTACATGTGCTATACTGTTGAATGGGTACATTTCCGTTATCGGGGCAACACTATTAATGCAATCATTCAGGTGTAATGCAGCTCATTAACATGCCTGTTGAGCACGTCGGTATAAAATGCTTGTGTTGATAATTAAATGTTTAACCAAGTAACTTGTCTAATTTTACATGTCTGCCTGACAGACGTGTTAAGGTACTGCATTACAGCAGAGCGATCGCTTTAAAGTGTTGCCCCGGTAAGTCACACAGACAGGAAATCAGTAATAAGAAAATACTTGCAAATAACATGACATAACAAAGACCAAATCAGCAGCACCTTGTCCCAACACAACAGATGTAACAGGAATCCGATAAAAGTAAAAACAAGAACCATTTAATTTTAAAAGCGTTGCCAAAATGTAGCAACTTCTTCAGAAACACATACAAAGTTTCAAAGAGCAGTGTTTAAGTAATTAAGTCATATCATGTGATAGACACACCTCTCTCTAATGGATTTTTTTAAAAAGACCTTCACTAAAAAAGCACACACATTATTCATAAATACATAGCAAACTAGCTGCAAGTTTACCAAAAAAAATCTAAACCAAAACTCTTGTCAATTACAGTTTTGAATGTTGTTAATTAACCAAACAAAATATTGAGTTCGAAAAATGTTAAGACAATCCATTGGCAAGACATATTGCGAACAATGTGGGCCACAAATTCTTGTTTAAGGCTATAGACCAAATTCAAACTAACATGAGAGGGGGTCCATTGAACTTACTTTTGGAGGAACACGAACTAGCATGGCAAATTTGATTAAATGCATTTGTGGCCCCAGGACTGAACGATGCTTGCAATATTGCTTGCTTATTGAAATTAAGAAGCCTGAAATGGTAATTAGTTTAGGTTGTGAGTATATTCACATCCATACTTGTATGAACAACTAATAGTAGAGTGAATCTGAGGTTGGGTTTCACATTGCGGATTGAATTTAATGATTTTCGAACTTAACGTTTTTCGAACTCAGTGTTTTGTTTGGTTAATTAACAACATTCAAAACTAATTGACAAGAGTTTTGGTTTAGTTTTTTTTGGTAAACTTGCAGCTAGTTTACTATGTATTTATGAATAATGTGTGTGCTTTTTTAGTGAAGGTCTTTTTAAAAAAATCCATTAGAGAGAGGTGTGTCTATCACGTGATAAGACTTAATTACTTAAACACTGCTCTTTGAAACTTTGTATGTGTTTTTGAAGAAGTTGCTACATTTTGGCAATGAAAAGCACTTAAAATTAAATGGTTCTTGTTTTTACTTTTATCGGATTCCTGTTACATCTGTTGTGTTTGGACAAGGTGCTGCTGATTTGGTCTTTGATTTTCAGCTGTTTATTTTTTCTCAAGTTTTATAAATAACATGACATTCCTTTCTTCTGTTAATTAGTCATGACATGATGATATGTACACTGCATGAAATGCCTAACATGAAGTAACCAATAGGACACTATTTGCAATTTTTGCATTATCCTACATGGGACACACTTGTCTTTATGTCTATATTAGACTCTTACATCCTTACATACTTACTCCCATTAACATAACACTACAATGAATTAATTAGTCTGACTATATGGTAACGTACACGTTACATATGAGAACTAATTATGTACATGTTCAGCGTGATTCTTTCACAAATAGACCGGTTTAGTATTTGGTGTTGCCGTTGCAGGCAGATCACAGAGATAATTCCCTGTGTGAGACAGTCCTCACATTTGATTTATTGAGCACAGCACTGACTTCGGACATTGTACACATATCTGCATTTTAGCAATTTCCTCCCTTCCCTCTTATGCACTACCTATTATTCTATCTACTGTCGAGGTTTGTAAAGGCACATTCATGTGTTTATGTCTGAAAATGGAATGGATATGTTATAGGGAATGTATTTCTACATATAGATGTATGCATGTATGTATGCATACATACTTATAACTAACTCGCTGGCCTCCACGAGGTGGTCCCGTTAGAACCAGGCTATCCAACCATGACACGCCTGGATCCATAATCACATACCCATGGTTCCTCGACCCCACCAGAGTTCGACACACATGCAATCCTTCCATTATCCAGTTGCTTTCATGGCCATGACACACCTCCACACATTGCCCTCCCCCCAGCGTTAGGGGCCCTACACATATGTTGTCCCAACACATATATTATTATGGTCTCCCACCATTTAGTCCTTGAACATACCTGCCCTTGCTTGTGTAATGGACGGAGATCCAAATATGCTGTCAATTTTTGGTAGTCCCACTGGGGACTACCCTCTGATTGTTTGTAAAGTAGACTTAGCAGATCAACAATGCTACTCCCACTGGTAAAACCCTGCCTGTGGTGTGAGTAGCAGTGCTTTGCTCACTCCTGGCCAGCTTGATATGACATATGCTGGCAGCACTATATAATACCATAGTTGCTGTTGATTCCCTTCTCATTCCTTTTCTATGCTTTATTGTTATGGCTTTCATTCTTTATATATATATATATATATGTGTGTGTGTGTGTGTGTGTGTGTGTGTGTGTGTGTGTGTGTGTATATATATATATATATATATATATATATATATATATATATATATATATATATATATATATGTATTACATCTGTACATAATTATATACATTTCCTATGCTGGGCACTGCTTACACCCGTGCAAGCGCACTCAGATTTGCTTATTGTTTGTTATATATGTTTACTGCTGCTTATTTGTGCTTACTTGTGCCTTATTCGTTATGACAACACCACTTTGATTGAATGGATTTGGTTAAAAGTACCATGCGATACTCAAGTTCACTTTTACATGTTATTATGTCAGTTTTACTGCAGACCGACATTCATTCCACATGGAAAAGGGTATGTGCTATAGTGGAACTTGAACCATGAATACCGGTTTATCAGGCGGATGCTCTAACCACTACACTATTGGTGTGCTGTTTCATTTTGATGTATACCCATGGTTCATAGTTACCCGGACGCATGCCTCAACACTTCACTAACACAGCAGTCATCCATTCTCCAGCTGGAAAACTACATCAGTAGACATGCGCTACTCCCTACCGCTCTAGACCCCTCCCGCATGTTGACTCACTCCAAGAATATTCAGATGTCCCAAGCTTATAGTCCTGGAACATACATTCATATAATGGTCAGGGTGTTCAAATAGTCTTCCAGTTTTCGGCTCATCCGACTGAGGACTGGGTCTCCCCTTTGTATCTGTTTGAAAGTCAGACAGCACGTGGACAAAGTTAGTCCCACTGTTAGCATCCTACCTGTGATTGGAGACGCAGGGAGTTTGCTCACCTCTGGCCAGCTTGATATGACAGCACTAACTAATATGGGGGTTCCACTGCTGTTTTCCATCACATTCATTTTGACTGCTTTACTGTGACCATGTTCATTCTTCATGGATATATATATATATATATATATATATATATATATATATATATATATATCTGTGTGTACATACACATGCATATACACTTACATACTTATTTACATTTCCCATACTGTTGAATGACCGCCACTTACCGCAGTGCATACTCATTTACGTCTGCTTGAAAGTGCCTTAATCACCCTATATCTGACAGCCATTATTCTGGGCATCATATAAAATTAGCAGCCCTTGCATGGCTTGGACCCAGGAACAGAAACACCATAGTCACTGGTTTGACCACTAAACCATCCGTGATACATTCTGCATGGATGGTAGTTAGGATATATGACTTTACTACAGGCATTCCACACTACTGGCAACAAATTTGACAGTCGGTTTGTGTACATATGTATAGTAAATGTTAATGTTCATATGTTTCTCAGAGACATATGTATACATTTGCAAGTATACATATTTATGAATAGGGCACATACTTGACAACTACTTATATGCATGTATGTGCATTTATAGATATATGTCTACATATCTGGAGTTATAAATGGCCATCTTTATGAACACCCGCATCCGGGAGGGACCTGTACCATTTGTATACAGGGATTGTGTGCATCATTACGACATGGAACCTGAACAGGGTATACAATTTCTGGACATGTACTATTTGGAAGATGGCTATGGGGAAGATTCTTGGGAACATGTGAAAGGTATATATTCCCGATAATGTACATGGGGAGACCTGCATCACGGTCAGGTGTTTAATCCCAGGTCATAGGTTCTGCAGGACCGGGTGGAAGCCGAGCAGGGTTGTGGGCAAGTACTTTTAATCCAACTTGTGTCCGGATGTCAACGGGGGTGGAAATCGTGTTGTGCCACCAAGTCTAATCTTGAGAACAGACACTTATCCCATGAGGGATATCCAAAAATTGTGAATGCCAATGAATCCCATTCTTTTGGTTATATGAAAATGAGGGAGGGTTATAAATGCATGGGATACATAGTTTGCAGGCCTGTGACTGCTTAGGGTGAGACTGCCTACTAGATGTGGGTAGGGAGCACTATGTGCAGATATGGCTGGCCCAAGCTAGCAGCCCAAGTATGGGTGGTTTTGGTGGATGTTCAGCAAGGGGGGGGGGGTGTGCTGTAATACTTTTTAGTATTCATTTTTAATTTAAAAGCAACACATATATATTGTATTATATATTATTATTTTTATGTCTTGTACATACTTTTCATGCCTTGTTTTTTACTTAATGTTCATTTTTTTCTATGCATTTTTATCTATGGGACTTTATAGATAGTTTTGAAAGTTTTAGGCTAGTTTTTAAAAATAATACTATCATAAAAAATAATACTGTCACTTTAATTTCAAGGGCTGTTTTGTCTAATGAAAAATCAGCTTGTAAATATAAAAGGGCTGTTTTTACAAGATTTTAATTGTTCTTATGAAGTCTATTGACGAAAGCGCTTGACCTTGGAGTATTGTTGTGGATTTGTGGTTTGTGACTTTGTTTGTTAAATAAATTTGTTTACTACTACAGTGGTCATAGGACATCGGTTGCAGAGTGTTTTTTTCTGTTATTTGTGCTGTAGAGGGGACGATGGGTATTCAATTATGTGTCCAGGTGTGTAGGGGTTGGATGGCTCAGTTCAGGCCAAACCATTATGTGGTGTGAGCCAGTACTGTTTCTGTACATGTGTATCATACATTTTAATGTTCATTTGTTTGTGGGATTGTGTTCTGCAATATGACATGACAGGGTGTATTGGGGATGTGAATGTATGTTCTTTAGTTTCCTTTTGGATTCTCCCACTGCTCCCTCGTACACCTCCAGTTCACCTATTGTAAATCCGACCCAGTCTCCCCTGGGAAGATTATTACATTACCCATCACCCCCCCCAAAATCCACATACACACCATCCATCCCTTCTCTGGTTGTTAGCCCATGGCACAGACAGCAATACACATTGCCTACTCTACATATCTCTGATACCATTATGGTTGTGAGGCCAACCCTAGCATATTTGGTCTTCCACATGCCGTACTTCACGCACATAGGTACACGCAAATACTTATCTTTCATGACATGGTAGGTTGACCCAGGTTAGACCCATTCATTTTTGGGCCGTCCAGACAAGGACGACTCGGACAGCGAATGGGCAGATATTAAGCGAATGCTCTAACCATTGGGCTAGGCTTAGCAAAGGGCAGCAGTGCACAAACATGCTGCGTTTAGCTTCCACTTGGTATAAAAATCAACACGACAATGAAATATGGACATGGGGTTTTAAACATAATAGTTCTAGGGACGGGGGCTCAACATTCAGCTACGTGCTTGTGTGTTTACTCCTGTGATTTTATTTTGGTGTTCGCGGAACTCTCTTGTATGCTTTGCATACATTTCAGTATCCACGGACACTGACAGGATTGATTACTATTAGAGGCAGGCTGTACTAGTCAGCATTTTAGGTGACGCGACTGTAGCGAACATGTTCACACCTCCGTGCAGTGCTTAAACATGCCCCCTGCACTCGTGCACATTTCCTGTGCACGTGGACGGTGCAGCAGTGTGCCTTCATTAATATGCATATGGTGCTGCTGTGCCATCTGTACGCGGCACGCTCGGCGCAAGGTTAACACCATCCTTGCGCCGAGCTTCATGAATACCGGGGTCTGTCTTCCCCCATAGTACTCTTTTTAGGCAATGCCAAACTGAAAGTACTTCAGGCATAGTAAATCAAAACTAAGAGAATCTAAAGTTATTATTGCTCATGCTCGGAGTCTAAACAAAAAACTCTATTCCCTAAAAGCTCTATTCACCCTAGAGAATGCTGATGTCTGTGCGATCACTCAGACATGGTTTAAAGCCATGGAGAGCACACCAACAGTGCAAGGTTATAATACTTTTCACACATTTAGACCAGCTACTTCACAGGCAGGGACTAAAGGTGGAGTGTCTCTATCTATATCAAAAATATATATACTTCAAAGCTGGTCAAAAAAAAAAACAATGGATATCAGCTGATCCATGTTCAAATCACCATAGACAAAATCTAATATCACTTCTTGCAAGCTATAGATCCCCTTCTACGGCCCAGGAAACCCATATCATATATTTAAACATATTAGAAACACTAACCATTGAACCCAATACCATATTCATGAGTGACTTTAATTACCACACTATTAACTGGAATCCTATATGATACCAAATGTACAGGCACAGAGATTCATGGATTTTGTGAACACAAACTCTCTAGACCAGATAGTCAATACACCAACCAGGGGTGCAACCATACTGGAGCTGGTCCTCACTAATATGTGAATGTGCTGCACATCCCCTACTGTAATGTCTTCCCTGGTAATGTCAGACCACAAAATGGTCTCCTTTGAAGTACAAATAAAACCTGGACCCCCATCTAAGCCTGGTATATTCAGGAACTACTTTAAGGCTAACCTCTTTCTATTAAGTGATAACCTGGCAAAATGTCAAGCTTCCATAAACCCCGAGAACACTGCTGCCTATGCAGAACTATTAACAGAAACCTTGCACAAGCGTGTTAATAGCTGCATTGAGGCAGCTGTAAGCCACCAGGAAGAAGTACAGAGCTAACTCAAAAAACAAGCCACCCTGGTGGAATCACAGAATCAATAGGCTGTATAACACAAGGATGAAAATCATGGCAAAAATTAGGAGGGGCAGCACCCAGCAGGATAAAAGCACTCTCATCAAACTAAACAAACAACTCAGAGGACAAATAAAGTCTACCAAAGCCACATTTGAGGTAAGTTTAGCCTCCCAGGTCAAGGACAATCACAAAGCATTATGTAGCTATGTCCACAACCTCAAAGGCAATACACAATTGTGTGCAGACCTCATTGTAAATGGAGCCACCTATACTGAGCCAGAAGATATAGCAAACCTCCTGGCTGATAAATTCAGCTCAAATTTAACCCTCTCTTCCCTCAATGTTCCCTTAGGAAATACCATCAAATATAACCCCTCCTACTATCATTAAAGAAAAGGTCCTTAAATCTCTGTCTAAGACCAAGAACACTGCAGCAATGGGCCCAGACAAAATTTCAGGATGCCTTCTAAATAGCATGAAACATGACCTATCAGGGCCTGTGGAATTATAATTTAACTGTAGCCCCCAAACAGGTTTGTGCCTCATGAATGCAGAACAGCAACATTCATCCCTCAGCACAAAGGTGGGCCATCTACAGACTCTGGAAACTACAGACCATAAGTCTCACTAGTCTTATATGTAAAGCCATGAAAAGAATTATCAACGATCAGCAGCGGATGACTTTTCAGCTTCTGAAGTTGTCATGACCTAGAATGATGTGTTACTGACAATGTTTGTCAGGCATGGTATACCGTCCCATGAGTCACTACAGGGAAAAAGAACAAATTCCACAGAATACTTTCAAAAAACACAGAGAACCAGCTGAGAAAGTCCAAAGCAAAAATAAGGTACTGTAAAAACGGTCAGTGACCACTCAGAGCCCACCAGGAATTAAATTCAGTCACCAGACTAAGGGCTAAGCATGCATATGGGGTACAAGGCAGTTGCACAGGTCTGCGAATGCTGCTGGTGCTGCTATAATTTCTTCTAAGAAAGAGGTGGTATGGAAGAAGATTAACGAAGAGCAGAGGGCCCTGGATGGATACTGTGCAGCTACATTTTGACAAAATGACAGGACAGCAATCAGCAGCGGATGACTTTTCAGCTTCTGAAGTTGTCATGACCTAGAATGATGTGTTACTGACAATGTTTGTTAGGCATGGTATACCGTCCCATGAGTCACTACAGTAGACTTGCAGCAGCAACACCGCAATGCAGTCACCGAGTACAGACTAGTGTCATTCCACTGGAGTATAATGGGAAGACAGAGCAGTTGAAGGGTAGCTGCCTTGTTGTGAAAGTACACCTTTAGTGACACCACTACTTGACTGTCACTGTGATAGAGTGAATGTCTCGAATGGGACATTTTCCTTCAAGTTGCTTGATGAATGCATTTCTTTTGTCTGTTTGTCCCATTTTTTGAAGTGGATATTTAAGAACTAGGAGAAAGGCTCCGGTCTGAATGTAGCCTGGTGAAGAGAACTAGCAGGCACTCTGAAGCCTGAAGCCCGGATAGCTCAGTCGGTAGAGCATCAGACTTTTAATCTGAGGGTCCTGTTATTTTTTTTTTTACACTGTGTTTTACTTTCACTCTGCTTTTAATTGCATGTTAAAACTTTGAAAGAGACCACAGTTGTGGCTCTTGTGAGTCAGACTGAAATTCAGAAATTTTCCCACCCTGCCATCTTGTTCCATGGTATTTTTAAACACAAGCAACTGTCTTTTTAGTTGCCTGCCCTTTATGTTAATTTGAGCTCATATCTCCTTCCTTCTCCCCTTTCATTGGCTGGTGTGAGTAAGCACAAAATTATCATGTTGTGAAATCACTCCCCTTCAGATAAATTACATTTTTGGCCATCCCACTGCATTCCATAGAACCAGGATACAAAGGTGTCCACCCCCTTTCAATCTATCTTGCTCTTTTAAAATTAGTGGCTCTGCACTTAGACAGCTAAAACTTAAGTTACCACTTTTCATATCTAACTGCTTAGTGCACACTGCAATGTTTAGGATATTAACCCATTTTTTTCAACCTACCTTTAAACATCTATTGCAAGACCACCAGTTACTGGAGAGCCCACATTCTGCCTCTCAGTATTCATCTTGACATTAGTGCTTCTGTTTTCACTTTGTGATAGAAGGAGCACAGCAACATTATTTCCTGGAAAGTGCTGATCATCTGAAAACCTAATAACTGTTTTATAGGTGACAGCTTGGAATTTATGGTTATATTCTCTTCCTGGTGACAGAAGGAGTAGAATACATTGATTCCTGACTCTTTCTGGTTGGACAGTATGTGTCTCTGCTTAATGTTCCTGATTGGTGTCGTTGCTATTCAAGGCATCTACCAGGAAAATGCTACACAAGCCTACAAAACCTTGCATCATCTGGGACAACACTGTGGTTCGTAGGTTCATAGATGTTTATTAGGCTAATGACCACAAAGGCCTTTTTAAGCCTAGCCATGCATCCCAAATCTCTGACAAGTTTTGATGCCCATGATAAGTGTAAGCATGGGCCTGGGAGATGAACTATTTACAGGTTGCCTGTGTCCATTAGAGACATAGGTGCCAAACCAGGGATGAATTTCTGGTTTCCCATTCAATTGTCCAAGTTGCACTTGAATTGGGTTAGGGAGGAACTCTGCTTCACATAGATGAGGAACTTGTTCCATAGACGAGGTAGTCTCTGGGATACATACCTATCTCTCCAGGTCCTATTTATATCACAAGCAAGGTTTAAGCCTTTAGAATGGGTAATTCTGGTGCTGTTTGTTTTGTGGATATACAGGAGGTCTATCAGAGTGGGGATTGACAATTCCCTGTATGCCAGGCATAGATCTCCCCTCAAAAGTCTGTAGGAGACAGAATATAGGGATAGTGTCTTGAGGCGATCTGCATAGGACATATTACTTACGCCCTGTATTCTTTTAGTGAGGAACCTCTGTGGACATTCTAATTGTCAGTTAGGTACATACCAAAGGGGATATTGTACTCAATTATAGGTCTGATGAATGCCAAATACAGTGGAACAATGACTTCCTTGGACTTAGATGCCATAGTTTTGTTTATAGGTTGCACAACATAGAATGATTTCCTCACAACTATAGACATGTGATGATCAAAGGCTATATTACTATCTATGTGAGTCCCTAAGTCTCTGACTACTGGGTCAACTGTAAGAGATGTGTTGTTAGTATGATAGTTAGCAGGGCTGGATTAATTTTCAAAAGATACTATTATGCATTTCTTGGCATTTAGCTTTAGTCTATGGCTCTCACAACAGTTGGTTGTCTGTGTCAGCCCCTCCTGGAGAACATTTGTGTCATTGTGAGACTCAGTGACAGCTCCTAATTTGCAATTATATGCAAATTTTGTTAGCCAAAGACCACTGACATTGGCCTTGACTTCTGACAAGTAAATGCCAAAAAGGAGCAGTTCAAGGACTGATCATGGATCATGAAACATGCTGTGGCCTGCTTCTTATCTTGGGATTGGTGCTAACATTTTGCTTCTGGTGAGAGCAGACACAAAGGAGCATTGTATCCCAGCAGAGTGAAGCTGGGGTGAGACCAGCACTAGTAATACCCAGGCAGTAGCCATTCATGCAACTCCCCTCTTTTCATCATTCTTGCCAAGCTAATTCTTTGTTTTCACTAAGTACTGTTGATTTGGTTCTAACTTCAGAATATCTCCCTAAATACTTCATCCTTTATTTTCCGGGTTGTAAGTATTGGTTTCCCCTCAAGTGTCTGGCAGTGCTCTGTACAGACTCAGACACCTTGAGTGACATTTTTCCTGTAAAAGCATGATTGAAATTTCTCCAATACCCAATTGCACACAGGACAACCAGTTTGCAGTGACAAGCACTGTCCACATAGTTGCAAACCGGATACTCCTGACATTGATTGATATTCTCACTCCAACTGTATAATCAATAAAATAAGGGTCTGTTGGCATGGATATGAACTTTCCCACTATCTCCATTACCAATTTGGTGGATATGAGCATCTTGAGGCAATGTAGAAACTGCCTCATGTTTACTGACAACCAGCTAATTCTCAAACAAATTGATATGGTATGTGAGAGATGTAGTTACACAATGTCACTGGAGGCAAAACTCTCACATAACAGTACTCTTAATGTCAATAGGTTTGTCAGTAGTACACATGCTGCACCCATCATATACAATTCAACGCAGACATATCAACCAACATATGCTGAGGCACTTAAATGAAACCTTCCTAAACCACAAAAACCTCCTAAATGAAGTACACATATAACAAACACCCTCAGCAGCCCCAAATGCACTCTTGCAAAACAACACCCATATCAACACATACAGTTACATCTCATGGAGCCTTTACCTCTAAGCCAATAAGGCAGGCCACCACACAACCCAACATTCTGGTCATTGGAGACTCCATTATCAGACACACTGATGTTCTTCTCACCAGGCTGAGTAAGGAGAAAATCATGGTCAGTTGCTTATCAGGGGCTGGAATCCATCCACATGCATTCAGGTCATTGGACCACACGTTCCAATATGACTCGGTCATAGTCCACTTGGGAGTAAATGACTTGAGCTTTAGCTCTCTATAGACTTTATGAAGAGAGACATCACAGAGTTCTTTGAATATGTATCTCAAGCTGGTATGAGCCTAGCACTGAGCAGCATTTTACCTTCTCCAAGGATGATTCCACAATATGAACAAAAGATCACCGACTTTAATAATTGGCTTAGTTTCTCTTGTCATTCTAAGGAGGTGCAATATTTGTCAGTATGGAAGAAGATGGTCAACAGACCACACTGCTTTGCCAGGAATGGTTTGCACTTCTCCTTTCTAGGCTTTTGAAAATCAGCTAAAACATTGTCTTCCCTCATAGTACCCTTTTTAGGCAATGCCAAACAAAGTACTTCTGACATAGCAAATCAAAACCAAGAAAATCTAAAGTTATTACTGCTCAATGCTTGGAGTCTAAACAAAAAACTCCATTCCCTAGAAGCACTCTTTACCCTAGAGAATGCTGATGTCTGTGCGATCACTCAGACATGGTTTAAAGCCATGGAGAGCACACCAACAGTGCAAGGTTATAATACTTTTCACACATTTAGACCAGCTACGTCACAGGCAGGGACTAAAGGTGGAGTGTCTCTGTCTACACCAAAAATAAATATACTTAAAGGCTGGTCAAAAAAGGCAATGGACTTGAGCTGCTCCATGTTCAAATCACCATAGGCAAAATCCAGTACCACTTCTTGCAAGCTATAGAGCCCCTTCTATGACCCAGGAAACCCATATAATGTATTTAAACTTATTAGAAACACTAACCATCAAACCTAATATCATATTCATGGGTGACTTTAATTAGTCCACTATTAACTGGAATCCTATATGATACCAAACGTACAGGCACAGAGATTCATGGATTTTGTGAACACAAACTCTCTAGACCAGATAGTCAATATACCAACCAGGGGTGCAACCATACTGGATCTGGTCCTCACTAATATGTGAAAGTGCTGTACATCCTCTACTGTAATGTGTTCTCTGGTAATGTCAGACCACAAAATGGTCTCCTTTGAAGTACAAATAAAACCTGGACCCCCATCTAAGCTGGTATATTCAGGAAATACTCTAAGGCTAACATCTTGCTGTTAAGTGATAACCTGGCAAAATTTCAAGCTTCCATAAACCCTGAGAACACTGCTGCCTATATGCAGAACTATTAACAGAAACCTTGCACAAGCGTGTTAATAGCTGCATAGAGGCAGCTGTACCCACCAGGAAGAAGTACAGAGCTAACTCAAAAAACAAGTGACCCTTGTGGAATCACAAAATCAATAGGCTGTATAACAGAAGGATGAAAATCATGGCAAAAATTAGGAGGTGCAGCACCCAGCAGGATAAAAGCACTCTATTCAAACTAAACAAACAACTCAGAGGACAAATAAAATCTACCAAAGCCAAATTTGAGGTAAGTTTGGCCTCCCAGGCCAAGGACAGTCACAAAGCATTATTTAGCTATGTCCACAACCTCAAAAGCAATACACAATTGTGTGCAGACCTCATTGTAAATGGAGCCACCTAAACTGAGCCAGAAGATATAGCAAAGCATGTTTCAAGTCCTTGTTTCAGTGTCTGCTTCTTTAGTTGCTTGCAAGCTGTGTATGATTTTGAACTTTTTTCACATGTGAATACTGCATGATAATCTGAAAAAAGTATAACGATCGTTGTTCTGCTGGCCGAACCACTGGGGTTTCAAGAAAAGAGGGCCTTTAAGTACCAGTAGAAAAAGTTCAAGCTCCTCTAAAACAGCTTTCCTTTCTGACCAACTTGTCAGAGCCTGACAGTATCTAGGCTAGAGCAAGATGAAATTCCATTGCGATTTTCCTTCCAGTTATCCTTGGCATCATTTTCTGGGGCTGTCTAGTGATATTACTTTACTGACTTTTCCCTTTCTGGGCTTTGATAAAGGTTGAACTCTTCCCTCCAGCAGCTAAACACTGAACCCCAGCCTTCAACACCTTGTTCTACATGCTAGCTGGACTCCTCAATTAACAGGTGATGGGTAAGCATGCATGTGGGGTACAAGGCAGTCGCACAGGTCTGTGAATGCTGCTGGTGCTGCTATAATTTCCTCTAAGAAAGAGGTGGTATGGAAGAAGATTAATGAAGAGCAGAGGGCCCTGGATGGATACTGTGCAGCTACATTTTGACAAAATGACAGGACAGCAATCCGAATCCCATTATTTGAAATGGATATTTAAGAACTGGAATGGCTCCTGTTGTAATCTAACCTTTTGAAGAAAGCTAGTAGGCAGAATAAATTTTTACTGCTAAGTAGCTCAGTTAGTGCATCATCATACTTTTATTGTGAGACTCCAGGGTTCATGTCCCTGTTTAATGGATTCAATGAAGAAAATGTTGTTACTCTTATAAAAGAGTTTCATTTTCTGATCAGCATGCCACAATCTTACAGTACATAGGCTAGAGTAAGATGAAATTCAATTAACATTTTCTCTTCATTTCATCTTGGCATCATTTTCTGGTCTGTGCACAAATATATATATATATATATATATATATATATATATATAAATTCACCGAAAACACATTTCACCGAAAATCAAATTAGAGTGCACTTTTCACAGAAAGCTCATTTCACCGAAAACACAATTCACTGAAACACATTTCACCGAAAGCTGTAGATGGCCTTTACCCCACTATAGCGCGACCCTGGAGTTAGTATATATAGTAAGGGGGGGTGGGGGGCACTGCCCCCCACATATTTTATGTATATATTATTGTTAGAGAACAGTAATATATTGCAATTATATGTATCCATGTATATAATTCAAAATATTTAAAATATGTGGGGGGCTACACCCCCCACACCACCCATGTGGGGGATGGTGCCCCCCACACCTCCCCTTACTATATATACTAACTCCAGGGTCGCACTACAGTGGGGAAAAGGCCATCTACAGCTTTTGGTGAAATGTTTCGGTGAATAGTGTTTTCAGTGAAATGTGCTTTCAGTGAAAAGTGCACGGTCAAATGTGTTTCATTGAAATGTATATATATATATATATATATATATATATATATATATATCATGTATTTACCATAAGGTGGATTATTTATTATACTAGCACTACTTACTCCTCAATGGATTTAAACCCTGCCTGCCTCACTTCATTAATCCTCACTTCATTAATACAATCAGCCATGAAAGTAATTCTAGAAAACTGAACCGCCTGACTTCACTTTTATTTATGTCAGATTTACTTTGTCATTTGTACTTATACTCAGCACAGGTGAGTGACTGATGGTAAATTATTTGTGCGTGTGTTGGAATTTTTTGGTTTTGCCATATGAAGAAAAATGTCATTTCCCTCTGTTTATTGATGACCAGCAGCTTTGCTGTATATGAGCCATCATGCAACTTAGTACAGAATTACAAATTTAAATTTGCAAGGTCTTTTTTGGCTATGTGCAAGTTGTGTTTATCTATTTTTTTCATCTGATTAAAGGTTGTAAATGGAATAACAGAGATTAAAATATGAAGAAAAAGAGGATAGACCAGAAGGCGGGTATGGCATGCTACAATAATATAGCCGCATTAGTATTATGATTTTGATGGTGCTTTAAGAAACATGGTAGATCTCCAGTCCTCATTTTGCTACTGAGAACATATGCTCAGCAGTGACTCCACCTTCTGATAGTTAGAGGTAGCATGACTGTTGCTTTCAACCTTTCGTCTACAGACTGTGAAACATCCATGTCACAGAATTGTTGAACAAATGGGAAATGTGGGGAACACCCTATTGACATCTTCCCAAAAGTTCCACGTAGGACTCACACAGACTGGTTACTGTGTAACAATATCTTTTTCTACAATGTTATTTTGCTGCATTAATAACATTCAGTACTATTTATCATGGCTATTAGTTTAAACAATTTTTAACATTTGAATGTGTGACAGACCCTTTCAATGTGAAAGTGTGAGTAACAAGGCCATTTAAAACTTAATTTGTGGAACATTAGTCCAAATGAGGTACACTTGGAAGTTATGAGCCCGACAATTTACCACTCTCTGATATCTGGGGTTCCTATGCATGAAGAAAGCTTACCACAGGTGCTCAGGCACATGGAAAGCATATGCATATCACAGTCATTATATAGAACTCAACACAATGATTACTTGCTTTGCTCAGTGAGTGATTTGAGTGATTCAGAAACAAGAATTAGATGAACTCTAATTACACACACATCTTGGCAAGGGATGGGAGAATCTGCATAATATTAGAGGAATGTGGAGCAGGAACTATCATTCCACTATGGAAAAAGAATTTCTGCTTTGGGTAAGATACTACTGAAAAAGACTTGTTGCTACAGAACAATAATCCGCCAACTTTAAGTTATGTGTTACTTGTTAAAATTTCTTCTTTGTACAATGTTAGCATTATGTGTACTGTGTACTATAAGGGTTGCAGCAAATACTGTTTCTTTTTTTTTCTGTCAGTTTAGCTATATTAGTAAAAGTTGTTTGCAGGGCTATGTTGCCCCATGTGTACCAGCTGTAGTAGCATGCCAGTGTAATGATATGTACCTTCAATGTATGTTTATACAAGGTCATTACTGTAACACATGTGGATATTGTACCTGTAGTTGTGTGGTTGCATGATTCATAAGTTGCACTCATGCACCTGTTATTCTTTTCTTAGGGGGTAAGAACAAAAGTCATCACCAAGGTTGTGGTGTTGATGGTTTTGCAGATATATGAATGTTGGTGTAAGACCCTAATAAACCATAGTTGATGACATAGTAAAAACAATTTCTAAATGTTATGATGTGTAATATCCATGTAGAATCAAGTATGTGCTGAGGCTATCTCCCTGCAGACACAGATGTAAACACCACAGCCCATAGCATATCCCCCACATACGCAGTGAGCTAGGTCCTTCAACACAATAACTCCTCCATAAAACTCATTACACACAGCCGATAAGTGAACTTCTTCATTTTGTTAGACCTTAGCACTCACACTCACACACTTTGTTGTGAAAGACATGGACTCCTGTACTCCATTCTCCACCTGTGAAGATGATGATAACTGTGCCCTTTCCTTTGAACATTGTGATGGGTTACCCGGGATAACTCTGTTGAGTGAAAGCTGGTTGTAAAGCCAATCAACCTGCCAAACATGAACTAAGGATTGCTGCTCTCAGTGGAGGTTCACTGACAAGACACAGATAGGAAGTGGATGACATGATGGTAAGGTAAAGGCTGGACATCCTATTTATCCAGGAGACAAGATAGAATGTCAGTGCAACAAAGTCACTTGGCTTGCAATCCTGAGTCTAGCACTCAAGAGGAAGACAGGCTAGAAATGGTTTGGGAACTGTGGTGAGAGAGAGAGACAGTCTTTAGAGGACAGTGAAGGATGCTATCAGAATTAATGAGAGACCAATAGCAATCAGACTCCAGTGTAATGATAGGGCATTATTCATAATCTCAGCCTATACCCTACAGCAGGGTTGTGATAGCAAGGAAAAGAAGGCACTCAGACAACAGTTGTAGGATGTACTAGATAAACCAGGGCAACATGAATCGGTGTTGATAATGATTAACTTGAATGCACATAGGACAGGTAGAACAAGATATGAGGACTGCTTGAATCCACATAAATGAAGCAACAGAAATAAAGAAGGATGTGCTATTCTAGACTTCTGTTTGGTAAATGGCTTGATGCTGGCCAACACATCGTTCAGCAAAAGAAAGACGGTCTCAAGATTGCATACAAGAGTGGCCAACATGCAATTCAGGTAGGCTTCCTCCTAGTATGGAAAGGGCATTGGGGTAGAATCAGTGATTGCAAAGTCATCCCCAATGAAGCAGTCAGCTCACAGCATAAACCACTGGCTTCCACAATCAGCTGCAAGCAGTGGTCAAAGAGAAGGCTCTAAGGTCAACAGACACAAGGTTGAAGACCTGGAAGTTGACAGGAGAGAAAGCTCAAGAGTTCAAGGAAATACTCAAGGCTCTAGCACCTCAGGACGAAGAGCAAATAGTGGACTTGAAGAAGAATGGCAGCACTTCAAAACAGCATGTGTGAGGACTACAGAACAGATATGTGGCTGAGCTAGGTATGGAAGCAAGGTACATAAGGAAAGCTGGTTGTGCAATGTAGCAGTCCAGGAAATCATCAAAAGAAAGAAAGAGTGCAAGAAAAATGTGAGATAGAAAAGATGAATCCAACTAAGGAGTACTGGCTGGCTGACAAAGAGACTAAGAGAAGAGTTGCAGTAGCAAAGAACAAGGCATCAGAGGCACTCTACCAACTTCTGGAAAGTGACTCGGTGGGTGGGCAAAGAAACTGTATCAGTTTGCAAGGGAAAGATAAAATAGATAAGGATAGAAAGAATAAAAATAGTCAGACACCCTTCATAAGGGATGCCAACAACAACCTGTTCAACAGTCCACAGGACATCAAAGGCATATGGAAAGAGTACATATAGCAGCAGCTTCTGAATGAAGAAAACCCCACAGAAGCCATACTGCACCAGACACAGGTTGTGATTACAGAAGAAGAAGAGCCTATCCTAGAAAAAGAAAGAACAGCACTAAGGAAAATGAAGTCAGGGAAAGCAGCAGGCTCAGATGAGGTCACAGCAGATATGGTCAAGATGCTGGGTGAGATAGGAGAGAAATGGCTTCTGAGGGCACTCATAGCAGTTTAGAGAAAAAGGCATATGCCAGATGACTGGAGAATAAGCATACTAATGCCAGTGTACAAGAACAAAGGGGACATCCACAACTGTCAGCAGTACAGAGGTATCAAAATCCTATCACACTGCATGAAAGTTCTGGAGGAGGTGCTTGATAAATATGCAGATTAGTCAAATGTAAGATAGTAGAAGAGCAGTTTGGAGTTGGATCAGGATGCAACACAACAGACCTGAGGTTTGCAGTGAGACAGATAGTTGCAAATTAGTTAGAGATGAGTAGAGAGTCCAACTGGGCATTCCTAGACTTGGAAAAAGCATAAGATAAGGTCCCAAGAAAGCTAGTTTGGTCAGTTCTGCAGTAGTTTGAGGTCCCAGAAACATTAGTAGGATTAGTGCAGGCTATGTAGAAGGATCCAGTGAGCTAAATACAAACAGTGCTCAAAGTCATAGAGGATGCCCAGTAGGAGTGGATGTGCATCAAGGTTCAGCTCTCCTCCCACTGCTGTTCATACTGGTGATGGACTACAGAGGAGACAGATAAACAACGTTTCTGTATATAGACAATGTGGCATTACAGGCAGACTCTGAGCAAGAACTTCATTAAAGGCTAGGGGAATGGAATGCAAAACTGAAGGTACATGGGATGAAACTGATCGTGGATACAGCAGTTATAATTTCAGCAAATGGGGAAAATATGAAGAAGCTGAAAATTGAGATGTAAGGGAAATAGGGGAACAGGTTAACAGCTTCAAGTATCTGGGAGGGTTGATTGTGGAAAAAGGAAATCTAAATAAGGAGGTCAAAGTTAGAATTAGAGGGACTGCAGATAACTGGCATAGAGTATTGGGGTAGTGTATGACACAAGAATGCCAAAGAAGCTGAAAAGTAATGTATACAAAACAGTGGTGTGACCAGTACTACAGCATGGTACAGAAACCCGGGTAGTTATAGTAGAGCAATTCAGGAAGCTAAAGGTGATGGAGATGAAGTACCTGAGATGGGTAATAGGATGTACACTATGAGACAGTAAAAGAAATTAAAACATCAGAGCAGAAGCTAATGTACCTCCAATTGCACAGAAGGCTTTCTCTGAGAACTGCTTATTGTGGTTCAGGCACATGTGCAGAAAAGCAACTCCCCACACTCCAGCCGAGATTCAAACGGAAGAACCTCTTGCTGTGAGGCAACAACGCTACCGCTGCACCACCGCAGCCTTCTTGGTTTTCTTTCTCGTACATTTCCATAATCATTGATAGGCTCATCTTTTCAGATGCAACTGACTTGTTTTATTTCTAAGAAGCACTGTTGGCAGCTGACTCATTTTCTGGAAGAAGTGCTTTTAAAACTTTCTGGTAGTACTGCTTTTAAAAGCTCATTTTATTTTCCAGGACAACAACGTGTAAATGACTCGGTTTATTTCCTAGCAGTAATATTATTTGTAGCTGACCACTTGTATTCACAATAATACAGGCTACGGATGGTTTATTTTATTTTGTAGTGACTTGCACTTACCAAAGACACCACCACTTACTGTTCAGCTAGTCCTTTGCTACCTGATTTTTGAGTTGCTCTAATGGAGACAGTCTTTTGACATGATTGTTGTAAAACTGGGCGTTGGTTGGGTAAAGGTATTACCTTCCAAGTGGGCCTTGTTGCCCTGCATTATAGAAAACTGATCAAACTTGCAATTTTCTCATAAAAATATTCTCAAGAATCCAGGTTCATTTCTTTATTTAGATCACACAGCACCTAATTCCCCCAGCTATCCTTTGTAGGTCTCCCTTAAACCAGGCATTGAAATCACAAATTCTATTGGTTCTTACCTAACTTGATGATGAAACTGCCCCACCCTCACCGCCACAAGAAATAGATAGTCTGCACCACTGTCTGACGCACTTCATCTAACTGCATGGCTATTTCCTTTTCTACCAAAGTTCATAGGTAGTTACTAGGCTTGCAATCCAGGGGACCATTGAGGAGTTTAGTTGTCCTTAAGTGACTTGCTCGAGGACACGCTGTAGACAAATAAGGGCATAGAAACTCAAGTACCACAGGAAATGCATTTCACAGCCTTAGCCCTCTGCACCAACTGCCAGCTCAAACATTATTATCCTGCACTAATGTCTTACCAAGAATCTTGAGAGTGAAGTTCCACATGGTGTTCATTCACATTCTGCTCTCTCTTTTATACTTCCCATAATCTCATTCTAATTAATTTTTTCAGGGTCTTCACTTCTAGACCTCTCTGTGATTTCTTTTCAACCCAAGTCTGTGCTCCCCTCTGACTTGGTTCCATTTATCTTTTTCCTTTCTCATGCTGCTGTTCTCCTACTTGACCCTTGTTTCTTGATATGATTTGACCCCTGCCTGTTTCTACTATTCCTCCCATCCTAGTCCTACTTCAGTCACCAACGTCCATCCCAACTGCCGGCTTCCTCTCTCTTTTCCATCTTCCTCATGTCATATTCAAGACTTTATCTCTTCTACCCAGTCTTTGCTCTACCTTTCATACATAACTCTCATCACTCTCAGATTTTGTAGAATGTCCCTAATTTTGCCTCTTATGTTTGGTATGTTTTCACATAAAATTTGTAGTTTTATAACAAATTGTTGAGGATTTTAGTCACTAAATAATAATAGACAGCTGAGTTTGGGAAAATGCATGCTAATGAAAAACTTCGTAACTTTGTCAGTGTATAATGCAACATTTAAAATCTGTCCAGATTTGGGGTCTTTGTCCCTCATTAATTTTAGCATTGTCCCTGATTCTTACACTAAGATGTTGTGAGCTATGCCTCCATGCTAATCCGTTGATTCTGTTTTCTGACTGTTTCTTCGGACTTAGGCTCACTCAATCTCTTCACATATGTCATCACCCCATATTAAGATCTGTGGTCACATATCTCATCAACAAGGTGCAAGAAGTGAACATGTTAACTTCTGGCATATAATGTGGCTCTACAAAGTGAGTAAAACATGTCTTTTTTATATGAGAGAAAGAATACATGCTGGCCTAAATTTAAGGGGCATTGAAAGATGACTGAAATGTAAATTTGGGGTAAAACATTGAAAAAAAATTACTTTTTTCTAAATTTAACCATCAGACTGCATGATAGTTTACGGCTGTAGTTATCTGTGTTATTTCCCTCTAAATTTCAATTTGTTCATTTTGTGATTCTCGTTCATGACTACAGGCAGTGCAATTTTCTTTTGATTAGCTGCTTTGGAAGGCTATTTTACAAAGTAGACTTAAAATCTCCTACCAGAGTACAGAAATTTATTTTAAGCTTGATATGAAAACTGATAACCAGTCATTTTTAGGGGGTTGCTCTAAGATCAGAAGCAATACATATACAGTGCTTGAAATGAAATATTGCAAGCCACGACATTTTAAAGGCACTATTTGTCAAATTAAATGTTGCCACAGCTTTGAGAGGTTTCAAAACTGTCACCACAGATTTGCAACATGTATATCTTATGAGTCTGCCTCATAAACCATTGTGTTCCTGAATTTCAGACCAGAAGGTTGCTTTCACATCAGTAAACTGCAAAGTCACTCATTAGGACAAAATTGTGCAATGGCAGCATCACTGTTCATGAACTAAGACCTCACAGCTGGTGTGTTGCTATTTTTTAGATCAGATTATTGAAAATTATGGTCAGATCATCAGCATAAATCAGTGCATACAGAAAATGTTTACATCAGAAGGGCAGCCCACGGAAATGTAATAGTGTTGACATCTTTTAATGGATGGCTCTCAAGGAATAACGGGCTGTTCCATTTGTGGGGATATAAGCTCTGGAACTGGACATTTTTGTGATTGTCATAGTGATGAGGTCCAAAGGAAGCAGTAATATATTTTTTAACATAAAAGGTTTAACAAATTATATTTTTTCTTAATTCAAGAGTTGGACAATGGCAAATTAAATACTCTTCAGTGACTCTGTTTGATATACTGGCTCTGCGGAGCTGTACCGAGAGTGTTATAAATTATAAATGAGTAGTCTTTTTACTGCAGTGCTGAATTAGAAAATTAGAGTCATGATGTGATACTGAAGTAGGGAGAGGGGAAATTTTCCAGAGGGCACAGTTACCCAAAGACATGAGGGTAAGAAATACCAAGAGTATGTAAGAAGATTGTTTATTTATAGTTACATTTGCTGCTTACATGACTGTTGCTTTTCTTTATTGCAGAGATCAGATGCTAGAAGACTGGACATCCACTAGTGTCCTCCTAACAAGAGCAGCTGACACTGAGGAGCTACCCCCCCCTTTAAGTCTCACTGACTGGGAGTTTTGGCTAAGAAATTCAGCGGATAGTGCAGGCCTGATTTGTCAAGCTTGTGGCTATGTAGATTAAGTCTGGTAGACTAGGCATGCACTTGTACTCAGAAATAAGGAATTTGACGCAAGGGAATTTTTTCAGCCCCAGCCTGTTAAGAGGTGTGGCATTAATGTGGCACAAAAGAAAGAAAGAGATTTAACAACAGTATATGATTAAGCTGCATTTGTGCAGGTGTTAGAAATAAAGATTTCTGAGACAGTGTTTCAACACATACCATATTTCTGTTTAATGCTATGAAACAAGACGTGGGAGTTCTATCTCCACATGAGGTGTTTAGACTTAGTTATTTAACACTAAGTTAGTTAACTGGGTAGGTGAACTGGTGCAAGGACTCTTTTTCAGTCATGACCTGGGCAGGAGAGACAAAAACAGTACAACTAAATATACAACAGTAAGTATAACTACTTACACAGAAATTTACATAGGCATTTGTAGTAACATAGTTGTAGATATAGCATTGTATTAAATTACAGTAGCCTTACAGTGCCAGAATCAGACATGTGATACAGGAGAGGACAACATTACATAAGGATCTAGGCACTGTTATCATTGGTGCAGTACATTTACACAGCCAGAATCTGGCATGTGATACAGGAGAGGACTTTATTATGTAAGGAGGTAGGCATTCTTATCACTGGTACAGTACCTTTAGGGCGCCAGGATGTAACCTGTGATACAGAAGTAGACTATATTATGTAACAATGTTGGCACTGTTATCTCTGGTACAACACCTTTACAGTGCCAAGATGTAGCATGTGATAAAGGACATGCCTGTAATATGTAGGGCAGTAGGCACTGTCATCATTTATACAGCGACCTTAAAGTGTCAGGATGTGGCATGTGGTATAGGAGATGTCACCATTCTGTATGCATCTTGGCACTGCCATCGCTGATACAGCAGCCTTATAGTGCCAGGGTGAGATGTGATACAGGAGAGGACTACATCATCTAAGGATGTAGGCACAATTATCACTTGTACAGCACAACAGTATCAGGATGAAGCATGGGATGCAGTAGGAAACTCAATTATGAAAGGATGTAGGCATGGTCACCCCTGGTACAGAATCATTTCAGTGCCAGGATTTAACAAGTAATACAAAAGGGGACTACATTATGTTAGGATGTCAGAACTGTTATCACTGGTACAGCACACTTATAGTGCTATAATGTAGCATGTGATACAGGAAGAAAATACAAAATGTAAGGATGTAGGCATTGTCATCACTGCTGCAGCACCCTCACAGTGGCATGATGTGGCATATGATGAAACAGGAGCCTACATTATGTAAGGATGTAGGCACTGTCATCAGTGGTATAGAACACTTAAATTGCCAGGAGATAACATTTCTTATAGGAGGCACTCCATTATGTAAGCATGTAGGCACTCATCATTGGAACAGCCCCCTTACAGTGCCAGAATGTGGCATTTCATACAGGCAGGACTATTTTATGTAATTATGTAGGCAATGATATTATTGGTGCAGCACAGCACAATGCCAGGATGTGGCATGTGATACAGGAGGGGACTATATTATGTAATGATATAGGCACTGCTATCACTGGTACAGCAACCTTACACTGCTAGGATGAGGCATGTGATAGAGGAAGGGATCACATTATGTAAGCATGTAAGCGGTGTTATCACTGGTGCAGCACCCTTACAGTGCCGGGATATGTCATGTGATACAGAAGAAGACTACATTATGTAAGGATATAGGCACTGTCATCACAGGCAAAACACCATTATTGCTCCAGGATGCAGCATGTGATACAGGAAGGGACTACATTACATATAGGGGCAGTTATCACTGGTACAGCACCATTACAGAGACAGGATTTGGCATGTGAAGCATAACAGGACTACATTACGTAAGGATTTAGGCACTTTTATCACTGGTGGAGCACCATTATAGTCCCAGTATATGGCATGTGATACAGGAGGTGACTAGCTTATGTAAGGATGTAGGCATTGTTATTAGTAGTATTGCACCCCTTCAGTGCCAGGATGTTGAGTGTGATACAGGAGGGGGCTACATTTTGTAAGGCTGCAGGCACTATAAATGGTACAATACCCTTACAGTGCCAATGTGTGACATTTGATACAGGAAGGGACTATATTATGCAAAACTATAGACACTGTCATCTCTGGTACAGCACTGTTACAGAGCCAGAATGTGGGAGGTGATACAAGATGGAACTATATTATGTAAGCATGTAGGCACTGTTATCTCTGGTACAGCACCCTTACAGTGCCAGGATGTGGAATGTGATACAGGAATGGACTACATTTGTAAGGAAATAGACATGGTCATTACTGGTACAATACCATTACAGTTCCAGGATGTGGCATGTCATACAGGTGGAGACAACCTTATATAAAGATGTAATCATTGTCATCACTAGTATACCACTGTTACAGAGCCAGGAGGTTTCCTTTCATACAAAAGGGAACTCCATTTTATGAAGATGGAAGCACTATTATCACTGGTAGAGCACTCTTATAGTCCCAGGATGTGGTATGACATAGAGGAGGGGTCTACATTATGTAAGGATGTAGGCATTGTTATCACTGATACATCACCCTTACTGTGTCCATATGTGACTTGCAATATAGTTGGAGACTCCTTATTTAAGAATATAGACACTGTCATCACTGGTAAAGCACTGTTACTGTGCCAGGATGTGGCATGTATTACAGGAGGGGACTGCATTATGTAGGGATGCATGCACTGTTATCACTAGTATGGCAGTCTTACAGTCCATGATGTGGCATATGATACAAGAGGGGACTATATTTTATAGGAATATAGACATTGTCACCATTGATAAAGTAGCCTTACAGTGCCAAGGTGTGGTGTGTGATGCAAGAGGGGAGTACATTATGTAAGCAGGTAGGCTGTAGCATCAGTGGTACAGCACCCTTACATTTCCCAGATTTGGCATGTGAAACTTGAAAGGACTACATTGCATAAGGATGTAGCCACTGTTATCACCTGTACAGCACTATTACAGTCCCAGGGTGTGGCATGTGATACAGGAGGACAGTACATCATGGATATAGGCACTGTCACCACTCATACACCAGAGTTACTGTGCCAGGATGCCGAGTGTGATGCAGGAGTGTCTTCATTATATAACAATGCAGGCCCTGTTATCACTAGTACAGCAGTTCTATACAAGCAGGATGTGGCACATGATACAAGAGAGGACTACATTATGTAAGGATGTAGGCCTTGTCATCACTGGAACAGCACCATTACAGAGCCAGGATGTGGTATGTGATACATGAGGGGACTACATTATGTAAGCACATAGGCAGTGTTATCACTGGTACAGCGCCCTTACAGTGCCAGGATGTGGCATGTCATATAAGAGGGAACTACATAACATAAGGATTTAAGATTTGGCTGAACTGGTACAGCAAGCACCCTTTCAGTGTCAAAAGGTGCCATATGATACAGGAGGGGATTACAAAACGTAGTGATGTAGGCCCTGTCATCACTGGTACTGCATCCTTACAGTGTTAGGATATGGCATGTGATACAGGTGAGGACTTTGCTATGTAATCCTGTAGGCACTGTTGTCATGAATAGAGCACCCTTACAGTACCAGGATGTGGCATATCATACAGGAGGGGTCCGGGCCGACATTTTGTAAGGTTGAAGGCAATCTTATCAGTGGTGCAGTACCTTTACAGTGCCAGCATGTGACATATGATACAGGAGGGGATTACATCATATAAGAAGATAAACACTGTTATCACTGGTACAGCACCGTTACTGTGCCAAGATTTCATGCATGATCCAAGTGGGGACTGCATTATGTAAGGGTGCTTGTGCTGTTATTACTGGAACTGTAAGGCTCCTATACCAATGATGTAGGCATTGTCAACATTAGTACAGTGCCCTTATGTGCCAGGATGTAGTGTGTGATACATGAGGGGACTACATTATGTAAGTGTGTAGGCAGTGTTATCACTGGCACAGCACCCTTACAAAGTCAGGAAGTGGCATGTGAAACTTGAGGGGACTTCATTACATAAGGATGTAGGCACGGTTATCACTAACACAGCACTATTACAGTCCCAGGATATGGCATGTGATAAGGAGGGGACTAAATTATATAAGGATGCAGGCACTGTCATCACTACTATAGCACCCTTAAAGGCCAGGCTGTGCCATGTGATATAAAAGAGTACTACATCATATAAGGATGTAGGCATTGTCTTCACAGGTACAGCACCCTTAAACTGTCAGGATTTTGCATGTGATACAGGTGAGGACTCCATTATGTATGGAGGTAGGCACTGTCATCATTGGTACAATGCTCTTACAGTGCCAGGATGTGGCATGTCATATAGGAGGAGACTACATAACTTAAGGATTTAGGATATGGTTGAACTGGTACAGCACCCTTTCAGTGTCAGGATGTGGCATATGATACAGGAGAGGATTAAAATATGTAGTGATGTAGGCACTGTCATTACTGGTACTGCACCCTTACAGCATTAAAATGTGGCATGTGATACTGCATACATATCTACCATGAGCTCTGTCACTTTGCATTTTGAGATATGGAAGCCACAGACATTCCAGTAGCCAAAATAAAGCACTTTATTTAGCAGACCAGAGTTCTGCTGTGGCGACCCCTAACCAGGAAAAGCCAAAAGAAGAACAACAACATTGAACGCTTTCATCTCGGTATAACAGATTTCTTCAGAACGAATAATGTGTAAGCTTAAATACATACTCCTGCCACATGATAGGTGAACAATATCCTAACCACACCCTCCTTATTGTAACTTGAATCATAAAAACAATTAAAACCCTACAACAAATATAACAAATGTACTCCCTGTAGATCTCATACAATAAGTAGATCTAAGTTTTAAAAAAGGACAAAGAGAGAGGTTTATCTTTACAAAGTCGAATCACAGTGGTTCGAATGCTCATATGAGCGACTTGTAACCATGAAAATGAAAACAGCGATAGTCCTTAATGTTTGAAAAACAGCAAATCAAAAAGCAGATTCGCTGTTTTTCGAACATTAATGTTGAAACAAAGATGTAATTACCCCCCATGTGGGGGGCTGCACCCCCCACACCCCCATACTTTAATAATCTAACTCTGAGATCGCACTACAGTGGGGAAAGGGACTATTTCCCAGTCCCCACTATAGGGCAATCTGCCCCTAAATGCTGAATGTGCAATGAGCGAATGTCAATGTGCATTCGTTCATTGCACATTCGAACCTTTTTCCATTCTGCGTTTGCGAACTTCGCAAACTGTCATTCGGACAATTGTTGTACACCCTTGTGCAATACACACAACTAAAGATAAACCAAGGGAGATTTTCTCATTCAAGCAAGGAAATACATTGGCATTTAATCTGACCTGCCATTTCATTTCAATAAATTCTAAATAGTCATTGACTATTTTTGGGATCCCTAAAATACATAAATACATCGCAAAACCCTCACTCCATCCAATAGTGGATGCAAAGGCATCCAAGGCTTTTTGTATAGCTAAGTTTATTGATTTTAAGGTCAAGCATGTCTTGGACCACCGCCCATATGTTTTTAGGGATTCATGGGATTTTTTGTCAAAAATAAGACAAGAACTTTATGACGACAACTCATTAATAGTTACTATTGACATCTGTTACTTGTTTTTAGTAATCCCACATGAACAATGGCTGGAGTGGTTTTATGACTATTTGTGCATTAATACTGATTTTGACCACAATACAATTTTTACATTAAGAACTTGCATGGGAATAGTCTTAAAGAACAATTTCTTGGTCTTTGAAGGACAGCTATTTAGCCAAACCCAAGGGGTAGCAATGGGGGCGTGTTGCGCACTGGTGTTTGTCAATATAGTTTTGGCCCAATTGGGAAGATCTTTACATCTTGGATTCACCCTAAAAAAATTATTGGGTACTTTATGGGCATTATTTAGATGACATAGTACTGCTGTGGAGAGATGGGGAGGATAAACTGGGGGAATTTTTTTAATTCATCAGTAATGCTACCCCTTTTTTTGAGGTTCACTATGAGTGTGGACAAGGATAGACTTAACTATTTGGATGTGACTTTGAAGAAGGATTACACTAAAAAAAGCTTTCCCTCCCTGTTATATAGAAAACCCACTTATTCTAACTCACTTCTGCATTACAGTAGCTGGCATCTCATTCACCAAAAGAAAGTTTTGGGGAAAGGACAGTATGTCAGATCGGCCAGAATGATTTCTGACCTTGAAGATTTTTTTAGTTAGTGTTTAACATTGCAGGATATGTTGAATAAGAGGGGTTACCCTGACCAATTTGTGGTAGATATTATGGATGAGGTGAAGAAGAAAAAACTGGAAGGGACTTATTGCACCCTTTTAGGCACTAGCCAGGAGCTAAGGCAGACATACTTCAATGACAATGAGGCTAGCTTTGGGAGAACCCTTGTGTTACCATTTAATGTTGATTTTTATGATATTCGGAGAATTATGACAATGAGGCCAGCTTTGGGAGAACCCTTGTGTTACCATTTAATGTTGATTTTTATGATATTCGGAGAATTATCAGCAAACATTGGAATATCTTTAGTCTTGATGCTGACACTTCTGCCTTTCTGGGAAAACTCTCCACTACAGTTTACAAAAAGGAGGCTTCTTTTAAGGGGTTATTAGAGAGATCATTACCTTTGGTAGAGAAGGGTGGTAGTTTCAAATGTGGTAGATGTCCACAATGTAAATTCATGGTTGACAAGGGACAAATTTATATTAAGAACTTTGGGAGAATTAGACCAAAGAAAAAGTATTTTTCTTACTCTAAGGGGTGGTCTATGTGGCTCTCTGTTAGTCATGTAAAGGATTTTACGCAGGTAAAACTAAAATGACTATCAAGCAAGTATTTACCAACACCTCTATGATATAACTAACAAAAATGACAAAAATACCCTTTTCAGACATATTAATGAGTACCCCAACCATTTCCTTAAGTTTTGTGTCATCGACCATGTAGACGTGGGACAGAGAGGGGGCCCTGTCAATGACTATTTAGAATTTATTGAAATAAAATGGCAGGTCAGATTAAATGCCACTGTATTTCCTGGCTTGAATAATAAAATCTCTCTGTCCTTTTTTAAAACTGAGATCTGCTTATTGCATGTGATCTATAGGGAATATATTTGTTATAGTTGTTGTAGTGTTTTAATTGTTTTTATGATTCAAGTTACAATAAGGGGGTGTGTAGTTAGGGTCATCATCATCTTCTTTTGGCTGTTCCCATTAGGGGTCGCCACAGTGGGTCATCTGTCTCCATTTCTTCCTGTCCTCTGCATCATGCTCTTTCACACCAATCGCCTGCATGTCCTCCCTCACCACATCCATAAACCTTATCTTAAGCCTTCCTCTTTTCCTCTTACTTGGCAGCTCCATCCTTAGCATCCTTTTCCCAATATACCCAGCATCCCTCCTCAGCACATGTCCAAACCAACGCAATCATGCCTCTCTTGCTTTGTCTCCAAACTGCCCAACCTGAGCTGACCCTCTAATATACTGATTCCTAATCCTGTCCATCCTTGACACACCCAGTGCAAATCTTAACATCTTTAACTCTGCCACATCCAGCTCTGCCTCCTGCCTTTTCATCATTGCCACTGTCTCCAACCCATATAACATAGCTGGTCTCACTACCCTCTTGTAGACCTTCCCTTTCATTCTTACTGGTACCCTCTGTCACAAATCACTCCTGACACTCTTCTCCACCCATTCCACCCTGCCTGTACGCTCTTCTTCACCTCTCTTCCACACTCACCATTACTATGAACTGTTGATCCCAAATACTTAAACTCATCCACCTTTACCAGCTCTACTCCCTGCGTCCTCACCATTCCTCTACCCTCCCTCACATTTACACACATATATTCTGTTTTAGCCCTGCTGACCTTCATTCCTCTCCTCTCTAAAGCATATCTCCACCTCTCCAGGGTCTCCTCAACCTGGTCCCTACTCTCACTACATATCACAATGTCATCTGCAAACATCATAGTCCATAGGGACTACTGTCTGATCTCATCTGTCAACCTGTCCATCACCACTGCAAATAAGAAAGGGCTCAGAGCTGATCCTTGATGTAATCCCACCTCCACCTTAAACGTATCTGTCACTCCCACCTTTGTTAACTTATCATGTGGCAGGAGTATGTATTTAAGCTTACACATTTGTGGTTTTATTCATTCTGTCATACCGAGATGAAACTACTCAATAAAGTGTTTTATTTCGGCTACTGGAGTGTCTGTGGCTTCCATCTCTCAATTCCTGATTTTCTTGGTTATTGTGCTGATGTTTACTATCACTTTGCATTTTAGTCAACTTCATTAATAAGATGACCTCCTTTTACTGTTTTTCATTATTGCATGTCTCAAGTCTTAAAAGAAAAAACAGACTTTGTTCATTTTTAACTATGGTACTTTGCAAATGGATGGCCTTAACAACGAGCTTTTTATTTATTTATTTACTTACTTATTTAGTTAATTGCATTCTGTATTTATATATCTGCTACTTATGTATTCCTGCATTTAATTCTTTTTTTAGTACACCAATTAATTTATATTCAATGTCAAGTGTCTCCTTAGTTTCATCTCTCAGAGGTGGCATAATTTCATAGATAAATAGACTTCAATTAGTTTATTTAATTTTGAGTCAATTTGCATTCTGCAACCAAAAAAAGCATTTAAGCTGAGACATTGCTTATTTTAAATAATTTATAAATAAAGTTTGTATTTTAAATTATATCAGCTTCAAAATAAGTGTATTTTCCAAACCTGGAAATACCCAACATTTAATGCTGTTCTTAAGACATCATACTCTTTAGGGATGCAGGCCCTCTCCCAAGTGATAAAGGGATGTTAAGGTAGAGCTGCTTTGCCTTCCACCTAACACAGATGAATTCAAATTTAGTGCACCAGTGAGGCACACTGTTTAGAGATATAAATAGTTCTTCCTGTAGAGCTTTATGTGGTGCACTGCATGTGCTCTTCCTCTGCTACAGTACTTTGAAATGTATCAGACTGCATATATCCTTCCTCTGGTATAGTGCTTTAGACATTGTACACTGCATTGCCTTTCCTCTACAGTGCTTTAGAGTATGGTGCACTGCATGTGCCCTTCCTGTACAGGGATTTAGAGTATGGTGCACTGCCCTTCCTGTACAGGGATTTAGAGTATGGTGCACTGCATGTGCCCTTCCTCTACAGTGCTTTAGAGTATGGTGCACTGCATGTGCCCTTCCTCTACAGTGCTTTAGAGTATGGTGCACTGCATGTGCCCTTCCTCTACAGTGGTTTAGAGTATGGTGCACTGCATGTGCCCTTCCTGTACAGGGATTTAGAGTATGGTGCACTGCATGTGCCCTTCCTCTACAGTGATTTAGAGTATGGTGCACTGCATGTGCCCTTCCTCTACAGTGATTTAGAGTATGGTGCACTGCATGTGCCCTTCCTGTACAGGGATTTAGAGTATGGTGCACTGCATGTGTCCTTCCACTATAGTGCTTTAGAGTATGGTGCACTGCATGTGCCCTTCCTCTGTGGTACTTTAGAGTATGGTACACTGCATGTGCCCTTCCTCTGTAGTACTTTAGAGTATGATGCACCACATGTGCCCTTCCTCTATAGTGTTTTAGAGTATGGTGCACTGCACTTGCTCTTCTTTTATAGAGTGCTTTTGAGTTTAGACCCCTGCATTTGTAAGCTGCTGGTATAATGCTTTTGATTGCAATGTACTCTATGTGTTCTACATTTGGTATGATGTTTTTGACAGTAATGCTATGACTATACATATTCTTCCTTTGGTATACTGCTTTTGAGTGTGATGCACTGCATGAGTTCTTCCTCTGTTATAATGATCTTAAGTGTGGTGCACTGTATGTGCTCTTCCTCTGTTATAATGCTTTTGAGTGTGATGCACTGCTTATTTTGTTCCTCTGGTACAGTAGTTTGGAGTGTAGTGCACTGCATGGGTTTCTCCCTTAGTATAGTGTTTTAGAGTATGATGTACTGACTGCATATGCTCTTTCTCTGATATAGTGCTTTTGAATGTGATGCACTGCTTTGTGCTTTTGAATGTGATGCACTGCTTTGTGCTTTTGAATGTGATGCACTGCTTTGTGCTTTTGAATGTGATGCACTGCTTTGTGCTTTTGAATGTGATGCACTGCTTTGTGCTTTTGAGTGTGATACACTACATGTCTTCTTTCTCTGGGGAGTGCTCATACCTCTCAGCTGGCCACATTTTTGCATAATGCCCAGATTTTTGCCTCATATTTTTGCGCGTTCCTCATAAAATGTGTGGTTTGTTTTCCAGCCAATCACTGGGATGATCTGAGGACTGAAGTCACCAAATAATGGCATATGTTTGATTTCAGATTTCAAATCCTTCAGAAAATGTGTGTTAACACAAACCCTATTACTCTAACAATGTTTGAAGTTTGTAAGAGCAATATTTATAATCTGTCCCTATTTTTGGGCCTTTGTCCCCACATTTTGTTAGGCTTTATCCAGTTTCTTGCACTAAAAGATTGAGAGGAATGGGAGTGCTTGCTGAATGAGATGTACCGCATGTGTCCTTTCTCTGTTATAGTAATTTTGAGTGCTATGTATTGCATGTTTTCTTCCTCTGGTAGAGTACTTTGGAGTGTAGTGCACTACGTGTTCTTCTTCTGGTGTAGTGATTTTTTAGAGTGATGCACTGCATGCATTCTTTGTCTGATAGGCTGTCTTTGAACCTGGTGCAATACATGTTTTCCTCCTCCGGTATAGTACCTTTTGAGTGTGGTGTACTGCACACATTCTTCCTCTGGTTTAGTGCTTTAGACTGTAATGTTCTGTATGTGTTCTTCCTCTGATATGGTACTTTGAATTAGTACACTGCATTTCTCTAATATTGTGCTTTTGGGCATGGTACATTGCATGCATTCTTTCCTCGTATAGCTATGTATAATGTACTGCATGTGCTGTTCTCCTGATACAGTGCTTTTGACTGTTGCACATTGCAAGTATTCATCTCTAGGTATTGAGCTTCAGAATACAGTGTACTTAAAGTATTATTCCTCTAGTCTAGTGCATTGGACTATAATGCCTGACATGTGGTCTTTCTCTAGTAGAGTGCTTTTGTTGTGTTCTTCCCCTAGTTCAGAGCTTCATAATATGGTATTTTGTATGTATTCTTCCTCTGATAGAGTGTAGTGGGCAGACTGTGGTGCCCTACATGTGTACTTCCTCTGATATAGTGTTTTTAAATGTGATAATCTGCATGTGCTCTTTCTCTGGTATACAGCTTTAGAATGCAGTGCACTGCATGAATCCCCCAGAATAGCATTTTTGAACACGGTGCACTGCATGTCTTTTTAGTACTTAAGAGTATGGTGCATTGCATCTTTTCTGACAATTGTTGAGAGTTTCAGACTGTGGTGCACTGCACGCTTTCTTTCTCTAGTATAGTGTTTTTGAGTGTGATGCACTGTATGCATTCTTTCTTTGAAATAATACTTTGGATGGTGGTACTTTGCCATGCTCATCCTCTACTATAGTGCTTTTTAATATGGTATGCTGCATGTGTTTTTCTTTTAGTATAGTGCTTTGGAGTGAGATGTTCTATATGTGTTTTCCTTTAGGTATAGTGCTTTGAGTGAAGTAAGCTGCATATGTTATTCTTTGGTATGGAGCTTTTGAATGAGATGGACTGCATGTGTTCTTCCTCTGGCATAGTGCTTTAGAGTGTGAAACCTTGCATGTGTTCTTCTGCTACTGCATGTCTTATCTACTGGTGCAGTGCTTTTGAGTGTGATGCTCTACATGTGTTGTTCATCTGGTATATTGCTTTGGACATGGCATGAGTTCTTGTGTAGTGTTTCAGAATGTTGTAGACTGCATGTATTCTTCCTCTGATATAGTACATTTGAATGTTGTACACTGCATGTTTTGAGTGTAGTACTCTGTATGTGTTCTTCTGGGATATAATCTTAGAATTCTATTTTTCACTGTATGTGTTCTTTCCCTGGTATGGTGCTTTGTACTGTGACTCCTATGTAGTGATTTGTAGTGTGATGCATGGAACCTTATTCTACCTGTGGTATACTTCTTTTGAATGTGATACATGCCATGTGCTCTTCTTGTGGTGTGGTGCTTTTAATCTGGTGCACTATATCTTTTTTCCTCTGATATAGTGCATTTTGTGCACTGCGTGTATTATTGTTCTGGCATACTGCTTTAAAATGTGTTAAGCTACTTGAATTATTCCTCTGTTATGGTGCTTTTGAGTGTGAGATGCAGTGCACAAGTTCTTTCCCTGTTACAGTACTTTTCTGTGTGATGATTTGCAGTTGTTCTTTCTCTGGTATATTGTTTTTGAGCATTGTGCACTGTATGACCATTAGACATTGATGCACTTGTGGTCTTCCTCTGGTGTAGTGGTAATGTGCAGAGTGCACTGCATGTACCCCTTCTTTGGTAAGTGCTTTTTTGTGTGATGAATTGCATGTGTTCTTCCACTGGTATAGCACTTCTGAGTGTTTTTCACTACATGCATACTTCCTCCATATAGTACTTTGAAGCACTGTGCACTGTATATATTCCTTACTGTGATGTACACCTGTAGAATGTGGTGTGCTTTTTGTGTTCTTCTTCCAGTGCAGCGGTCTTGAGCATGGTGAGCTGCAGGTGTCCTTTATTTGCTTTTTAGTGGAATACACTACATGTGTTCTTTCTGTGTATGTAATATAACAGAGGAAGAACACATGCACTGCAACAATTTGGAGTTTACAAGTTTCACCTGTGCTGTGGGGGGGTTCCTCCATCATACATAAACATGTAGCTCAAAGACGGCAGGTGCTAGATTCAAACTCAGCCATCCCAGTTGAAACTGAGAGGCACAACAACAGAGTGCACCCAAAAACTCAATAGAGTTGTGGCAAGTAGCAGTACAGACTCTAATTGGTGCCTGCCAGGAGGGTGATGTAGGACAACCACTCTAAACATCAGCCGTGATGTGCAGTATCCTCTAGACAGGAAAAAGTGGCCCAAAGACTGCATGCCATGTGAGAGATTGTTACTTGGTGGTGTAAAAATTGACTGGAAGTGAGATGGCCATAAAGTCTGATGCCCCTCAAAATGGGCATGAGTATTTGCTTGTCTTAAGTGGGTTGAGGGTTTACTCTAACCTAGGGATCCATGTTAATGTTTGGAGAAGTGTACACAGCCAGAGAGAGAGAGAGAGAGAGAGTGTGTGTGTGTGTGTGTGTGTGTGTGTGTGTGTGTGTGTGTGTGTGTGTGTGTGTGTGTGTGTGTGTGTGTGTGTGCGTGTGTGCGTGTGTGTGTGTGTGTGTGTGTGTGTGTGTGTGTGTGTGTGTGCGTGCGTGTGTGCGTGTGTGTGTGTGTGTGTGTGTGTGTGTGTGTGTGTGTGTGTGTGTGTGTGTGTGTGTGTGTGTGCAGCTGCCAAAGCCCAGGTCAGTAAGTTGCTGTGTGTCACTGTTCAGTTGCCCAGCCTGAGTTACTTGGGATAACTCTGTTGAGTGATAGCTGGATGTGAAACCAGTCAACCTACCAAAACTGAAGTAAGCTCACTGACCATGAAGTGGGTGACATGAGAGTAAGGAGGAGGAGACTGGATATCCTGTTTATTCAGGAGACAAGGTGAAAGGGCAGTGCAGCAAAGTTTCTTTGCTTGAGATCAAGAGATGACAGGCTAAAAATCAAGTGGGAATTGTGGCGAGAAGCAGTTTCTGAAGACACTGAGCAACATCATCACAGTTAGTGACAAACTCATGGTTATCAGACTATAGTATTCATAAATTCATAGTTCATAGATACTTATGAGGCTATTGATCAGCAAGGATCTATAGAAGACTAGCCATATAGTCCCATGCAGTTTTAAGCCATTATATTTTAAGTATGAATAACCCTGTGATGAGCAGAACATTTACATGTTATATCCCTTTCCATGAGGTACAAAGGTGCTAAACCAGGGGGTGAATTTGCAGTTGCTCATTTATTACCCAATAGTGTAAGAAAAGTACTTTATGTGGAGAGGAACACAATTCCAAAGAAGTGGTATTCTTCATGAAACCTTTGCCTATGCCTTACAGACAGTAGGCAGGGTTGTGATGGTGAGGAAAAGAGGGCTTGGGCAGCACTTGCAGGACCCCCTGTATAAGTAGGAACAAAATGACAGGAAATAGTAGGATGAGGACTCCCTGGTTCCACATGGGTGGAGCAACAGGAATAAATGTTGGAGAGACCATTCAAGACTTTGGTCTGGTAAGTGACATGATGGAGGTCAACACATAGTTTACCAAGAGAAAGACAGTCAAAAGATCACATATAAGAATAGTCAATGTGCAACTCAGGTAGACTTCATTCTAGTTAGGAAACAGCACTGGGTAAAATCACAGATCTTAAACTCATCCTCAGCATAAACCTGAAGTGGCTTCAATGAAGTGCAAGTAGTGGTCAGAAAAGGGTATAAGGTCATCATAGCCTATTCTGAAGATCTAGAAATTAACTGAAGCAAAAGAACTGAAGTTCAAGTTAATACTTAGGGTCTAGCACAACAGGAAGGAAATACATGGAGCCAAAGAAAAATGGCAGCATTTCAAAACAACATGTGGGCTGACTAAAGTACAGGAGAGTATACAGAGGAAGAGGCTGGCAAAGAAGTGGGATTGTCAAAGAGATGAAGAAAGTAGACATGAGTGTAAGGAGATGAGGTGCATGGCAAAGAGAGAGGTTGCAAAGGCTAAGGATAAGGCATATGGAGAGTTGTATGAGAGATTGGACACTAAAGAGGGAGAAAAGGACCTGTACCGATTGGCTAGACAGAGGGACAGAGCTGGGAAAGATGTGCAGCAGGTAAGGGTGATAAAGGATAGTGAGGGAAATGTACTCACAAGTGAGGAGAGTGTGTTGAGTAGATGGAAAGAGTACTTTGAAGGGCTGATGAATGAAGAGAACGAGAGAGAGAGAAGGTTGGATGATGTGCGGATGGTGAATCAGGAAGTGAAACAGATTAGCAAGGAGGAAGTAAGGACAGCTATGAAGAGGATGAAGAATGGAAAGGCTGTTGGCCCAGATGACATACCAGTGGAAGCATGGAGGTGCTTAGGAGAAATGGCAGTGGAATTTTAACCAGATTGTTTAATGAAATTTTGGAAATTCAGAGGATGCCTGAGGAGTGGAGAAAAAGTGTTTTGGTACCTATCTTTAAGAATAAGGGTGATGTGCAGAGCTGCAGTAACTACAGAGGGATAAAATTGATCAGTCACAGTTTGAAGTTATGGGAAAGAGTAGTGGAAGCTAGGTTAAGAAGGGAGGTGATAATTAGTGATCAGCAGTATGATTTCATGCCAGGAAAGAGCACTACAGATGCAACATTTGCTCTGAGAATGTTGCTGGAGAAATATAGAGAAGGTCAGAAGGAGTTGCATTGTGTGTTTGTGGACTTAGAGAAAGCATATGGTGCCTAGAGAGGAGTTGTGGTATTGTATGAGGAAGTCAGGAGTGGCAGAGAAGTATGTAAGAGTGGTACAGGACATGTACGAGGGTAGTGTGACATGGGTGACGACTGCGGTGGGAGTGACAGATACATTTAAGGTGGAGGTGGGATTACATCAAGGATCAGCTCTGAGCCCTTTCTTATTTGCAGTTGTGATGGACAGGTTGACAGATGAGATCAGACAGGAGGCCCCATGGACTATGATGTTTGCAGATGACATTGTGATATGTAGTGAGAGTAGGGACCAGGTTGAGGAGACCCTGGAGAGGTGGAGATATGCTTTAGAGAGGAGAGGAATGAAGGTCAGCAGGGCTAAAACAGAATATATGTGTGTAAATGAGAGGGAGGGTAGAGGAATGGTGAGGATGCAGGGAGTAGAGTTTGTAAAGGTGGATGAGTTTAAGTACTTGGGATCAACAGTTCAGAGTAATGGTGAGTGTGGAAGAGAGGTGAAGAAGAGAGTACAGGCAGGGTGGAATGGGTAGCGAAGAGTGTCAGGAGTGATTCGTGATAGATGGAAGGTCTACAACAGGGTAGTGAGACCAGCTATGTTATATGGGTTGGAGACGGTGGCATTGACAAAAAGGCAGGAGTCAGAGCTGGATGTGGCAGAGTTAAAGATGTTAAGATTTGCACTGGGTGTGACTAGGATGGACAGGATTAGGAATCAGTATATTAGAGGGTCAGCTCAGGTTGGACAGTTTGGAGACAAAGCAAGAGAGGCGAGATTGCGTTGGTTTGGACATGTGCTGAGGAGGGATGCTGGGTATATTGGGAAAAGGATGCTAAGGATGGAGCTGCCAGGTAAGAGGAAAAGAGGAAGGCCTAAGATAAGGTTTATGGATGTGGTGAGAGAGGACATGCAGGTGGTTGGTGTGAAAGAGCATGATGCAGAGGACCGGAAGTAATGGAAACAGATGATACGCTGTGGCGACCCCTAACAGGAACAGCCGAAAGAAGATGATGATGTAGGCTGACTATAGAACAGATTTTTAGTTGAACCAATTACATAAGAAAAGCTGGTGGTGGAATGCAGAAGGCCAGGAATTTATCAAAAGAAAGGAGTTCAGGAAGAAATAGGAGATAGGTACTGGATGTCTAATAAACAGGCTAAGAAGGCAGCTGCAACGACAAAGAAAAAGCATCAGAGAAACTCTACTGGTTTCTGAAAACTGACTCAGCAGATGGCACAAAGAAACTTGATCACCTTATTTATTTATTATTTATATTTCTTTACTGGCATAGTGCAGTGATCTCAATGGAGCATTTGCAGGCACAGGCTAGGTGAATAGGGCCACATAAGAAATGAAAAAAAAAACACATATATATTTATACATATTTACAGATGCAAGAATATGCTATATCATTTAGTTCAAGAAGCAGTTAACAATGTCATAATATGGATGGGAAGATGGAATTATGCTTAGCAAAGCTTTATGGATAAGATGTAGCCATAATAACTGAGATGGTGTATGTTACAAGGGTAGTAGTACATTATTATATACAGAGATATGAAGACATTCGAAGAGGCAAGTGAGAATAGTTGCATGAATGGATATCATGGAGAGAAGACACAGAAAAGGTGTGAGAGGCATGCAGAACAAAGAGGATTGGAAAGGAGAAAGGAAAATAAGTGTGAGAGAGAGATGCAAAGAGAAGATAGAAGTAGGATGAATGAGAGGCAGTAAGTAGTAGATTACAAGACGCGCTAAGGAAGGATGAAATAGGGATAAAAGGGTGTGTGAGAGAGCTGCAAAGTAAATGTAATGTGACCTGAGTGAGTGCAGCTGCTCTTTTGCTAGGGTGAAGAGGTGTTCCTTGAGCTGTTGTCTGAAGTCAGAGTACTTCTGGATATCTTAGAATGAGAGAGGAATAGATTCCCATTTTTAGGGGCTAGGCTGGGGAATGCATGGTCAGTGAAATAGAGTTTACCTTTTGGAGTTAGTAGGGTGGGTTCAGATTAGAGATAGCCCTGAGATTATATGTGGTAATTTTGGTGAAACATTTATGAGTGAGAAGGGAGGATGTCTCAGGGGAAAAGGCTTTGTGAATTGGTAATCTTAGTAGGAGATTGCTTCTCAAACATACTGGGAAACATTTAGCTTTGGCGAGAGTTAGGCAGTGGTGTTCATTATTGAGGGGGCTAGTAATGAACCAGCAGATTTTACTGGAGATTGTTTGTAAGATGGTGGCATTTTTCTTTGAGGCTGCAGCTATAATGGGTAGTCCATATTTGAGCTGAGATAAAAGTATCGAAGAAATATAGAGTGTTCTACCAGTGTAAGCAGGTGCTTCAAGAGATGATCACAAACCCAATTAAGATCCGTGATACAAGTTTATTATAATCTCACAATACTTGGCAATTGAGCGCTTTCATCTCTGCCTGTGACTTCATCAGAATTAAGTTTAAATATCAACACCCCACACTTTATATACTTAAAATCTTAACTGATTAATAATTACTTAATTAATACAATAAAAAAATCCTCATTTAAAGACATATACCACAATTATCTAAAAGATAATACAATGCCCGGCAAAGTATAATGAACATACTATATAAGACATACTTTATATAAAAATATACATTATGACACATTATTTGATTTCCTTCTTATTAATAAAGAACTCATAACACATAAAATACAAAAATGTGTTATTGCTGCTACAATTTTGCAGCTCACAATTTTAAAACAGGCTTAATGGAAATGTTCTTATTTAGACCTGGTGGTGAACTGACATTCAGTTTGAGCTGACACAAAAGTTCCTTATATTCCAACTTGTTTTCCCAATCATCCCCTCAGGGGTTGATACAAATTTTTTCAATAATGCCAAATCTGAACCTGATAAAGTCTGAACATATAGCAGAATGCTTATAAAGAGCACTAAACTTATTTTTCGTTTACATGTCATAATTGTGCTCATATACCCCCGGATTTACTAATCTTCCATGCAGGACTAATCTAGTCCTGCATGGAAGCTGCAGTTTAAGAGGAGGATGGCAGCGTGCCATGCATATTAATAAAGGCGCACTGCCTGCACTCCAAATGCCACACAGAGCGTGCACGAGTGCAGGGAGCGTGTCTGAGAGCAGAGCTCTCAGAATAAACATGCCCCTGCAAAGTACAAGAGAAGAATGTATAAATAAATGAGTGAGACAACTCACAAGTGTCTGCATATACCCACCAACAGTCCCCATGTGTTCAACAGCAACAGTACAGTCAAATAAAATGAAAAATCCCTATTATTGATGTGTCTTAAAACCCCGAGTACAGCTAACCATAGGTGCGTGGGTTTGCCCATCGTCTAGCTACGGTTAAAGCAGCTGAAAAGGCTGAAGAGGATAACAAGGAATATATATACAAGTGAAGCAGCACAGCAATAGTGGCATGGTTACAGCATCTGCCTAATGAGCAGGCATTCCTGGTTCAAGTCCCACTGCAACACAAATCATTTTCCACAGGAAATCTGTATATGAACATACTTTTACATCATTTTGCCATATAACCTACAGAATAACAATTAAATATGAACTGGAGTACTGCATGAAATGCTCATGTGAAGTGTTAGTCTCATAATGAATAAGGCATATACGCAGGTCTAAGCACAAATAAGCAGCGGTAAGCAAGTCCAAGTGCACTTGCGCAGGGGTAAGCATTGCCCAAACAGAGTAAGCAAAGTAGAAGCTAATAAGTGTAAGAAACAGTAACTGGAGGTTAGCAGTGCTTACCGTCACGCAAACCCATGCAAACCCGCTTACAACCGCTGTAAAGTGCCTTAATCACTCTGGATCCAACGGCCCAAGTTCCGCCCAACAACAAAATAAACTGCCTCAGCAAGGCTCAAATACAGGACCCTGTACACTATAGTCACAGTAGTTAACCACTAAGCCATCATAGCAATAGATAAGTGAGATTAAGGCCATATATCCCATACACCCACATGGATTTATATATATATATATATATATATATATATATATATATATATATATATATATATATATATCTATATATATATATATATATATATATATATATATATTTATATATATATATATATATATATATATATATATATATATATATATATATATATATATAAATATATATATATATGTGTGTGTGTGTGTGTGTGTGTGTGTGTGTGTGTGTGTGTGTGTGTGTGTGTGTGTGTGTGTGTGTGTGTGTGTGTGTGTGTGTGTGTGTGTGTGTGTGTGTGTGTGTGTATGTGTGTATGTGTAGATATACACAGATATACAGCTATGATAGGAAACAGCACATAAGAATGACATATGTTCACAGGCTATGCCAATGGAAGTGAGGGGGCGAAGCAAGAAGCATGTAACACGTAGCATGACCCCCCCCAGCCAGACAGAGGAAACATACACACAAACCCACAAACGATGTAAATAGTCCATTGCTCACCAGACCACAGGCAGGATACAACCGGGGGGGGTACACAGTGCACCCATGAAATCTAATCTTGGAACACAGATAGGAGTGTCTCTTGTGGGACGCCTTAAAAATTGACATATTACAAAAGGAAGCCAATGCGACGACCATTCTGGCCGGGGTGTGTACATACCCGGTATACAAGGGTGAGAAAGCCTGATGACCCATAGGTCGAGACAACGTACAACATGGGTCCCGTGAAGTGGAGAGTGGGCAGTGTGTAGTGGTATGTTCAGACCGACCTGCACCCAGAGTAAGGATGGGTGCTGTAGAGGAGGTGCGGGTGGGGGAACTATGGGTAGCTAGTTATGGGTCTTGGTGTGCAGGTGTTGGCTGATGTGGGTCTATACGGACAGCCCCGGGGATGTAAGCAAAAGTGTTCATTGGGCAGAGGTGTTGCCCAACGAGCAGCCACACCTGCTACGAGTCCCACTGCAGCAAAGTCTAATCTACATGGCAAAGAATGGAATAACCAGATGTAGATGTATATATGTAGAGGTATGTGTGTGTATATCTACCCATAGCTACATGGAGATATACCTCTCCCTCTCTGTAGTACAAATGTATACATACAGAGACAGAATACATATACATACCCACATATATATACATATGCAGACACCCATACACCCATATGTCGCTAGATATATATAGACAGCAATATATAAATATATACATGGATGCATACATATACAGATATATCTGTATATCGTAATGTAGATATATATGTGTGTGTGTGTGTGTGTGTGTGTGTGTGTGTGTGTGTGTGTGTGTGTGTGTGTGTGTGTGTGTGTGTGTGTGTGTGTGTCTGTGTGTGTAAATATACATATGTATATAGCTAGGATATGATACAGCAGTTATGAATTACATATATTCACAGGCCGTGCAAATGGGAGTGAGGGGTCCAATCAACAAACGTGTAACATGTAACATCACCCCCCCCGCCCCAGCTAGACCAGTGAAACATACAGACACACATTAAAAGTAAACACACCATGCTTCCCAGACTACAGGCAGGATACTACCAGTGGGAGAAACCTGCCAAGTCTAATCTTGAAACAAAGATATGTATGTCCCTTGTGGGACACCCAAAAATTCAAAATTTTGGGGTTTCCTGCCATTACACCGATGTCGAACGGCAGGCCATGCATGTTCCCAGTGTACAAGGTAGGGGAAGCCTGATGATCCATGAGGTGAGACAACATATGTGATGGGTCCCGAGAAGTGGGGAGTGGGTACAGTGTACAAGTGTGGCCAGACCCGACCTGCACCCGGAGTAAGGAAGAGTGCTGAAGAGGATGTGCAGATTGGGAACTATGGGTATGAAATTATGGGCCTAGCTGAGCAGGTGTTGGCTGGAATGGGTCTATGTGGACCGCCCCAGGGATGCAAGCAATAGTGTGCATTGGGCAGGGCCGCCGACCAATGGACAGCCACTCCCACTATGGGTCCCACTGCAGCACAGTCTATTGTACATGGCAAAGAACGGAATAACCAGATGTAGATGTACAACTGTTGAGGTGTGTGTGTATATATACCCATACCTACATGGAGTGAAACCTCCCCCTCTCCGTAGTACAAATGTGTACATACAGAGACATAATATAATTAAATACCCACATATAGATACATACATATGCAGACACCCATACATCCATATGTCGTTAGACACACACACACACATATATATATATATATATATATATATATATATATATATATATATATCTATATATATATATATATATATATATATATACAGCAGTGTATATATATATATATATATATATATATATATATATATATACATACAAATACAGATATATACACATATATGTATATAGATATGTAGAAATATATATGTATATATGTGTGTAAACATACATATATATATATACATATATATATATATATATATATATATATATATATATATATATATATATATATATAGCTAGGGTATTAATTGAATCATGTATGTAAATCACATCTGTTAGCCGGGTAAGTCTGGCTGAGCTTTTGGCTCATTTACAGCAGAGACCTGGGGAGAAAAGCTCCTCAGGACTAGAAAACAATTTGTTAAATAGTAGTATACAGCAGATAGATATATATATATATATATGTATATATATATATATATATATATATATATATATATATATATATATATATATATATATATATAGATATGATACACCAGTTAAGGATTACATATGTTCACAGGCTGTGCCAATGGGGGTGAGGGGCAACAAACATGTAACATGTAGCATCAACTCCCCCCACCTAGACAGGTGAAACATACAAACACACGATACATGTAAACACAGCACTGCCTCCCAGACCACAGGCAGGATACTACCAGTGGGAGAGACCTGCCAAGTCTAATCTTGAAACAAAGACATCAATGTCCCTTGTGGGACACCCCAAAAATTAATGATCATCGGAGTCAGTCCCTGTAATCATTTATCCAACCAGGCTGTATACATACACAGACCAGTAGGTTGTGCAAGCCTGATGACCCATGGGTTGACATAACGTATGACATGGGTCCTGACACGTGGAGAGTAGGCAGTGTGTAGTGGTGTGGTTAGACCCCACCTGCACCCACAGTAAGGATGAGTGCTGTAGAGGAGGGGTAGGTGGAGGTACTATGGGTATGCAATTATGGGCCTAGGCGTGCAGGTGTTGGCTGGCACAGTTGTATTAGGACCAACCCGGGGATGTAAGTAATATTGCGAATTGGGCAGAGCTTACGCCCATACCTCTCAACCTCTAAGAGCAAAACCACTGGACAGAACTTAAACCGTTGGGAGGACAAATAGGGACAGAAAGCGCATATTCCACTTACAACCTTAGAAAGCTGATAGAATAATAGGTTATGCATTTGCATGACTCAGCTGAAGGATGTGGGGTCCTAAACCCAATTACTTGTCTGTATTTAATGGCATCAGTTCCCAGGTATTTGCCAGACAGGTGCAAATTGTAAGAGGAACACACCAATAGTATGAAGCAAACTCTGGACAGGCCGTGGATTCTGTACAGTCGATAGGCATGCTTATGCCTAACGGGCAGCCATTCCCGATATGGGTCCCACTGCAGCACAGTCCAGTTTACATGGCTAAGTACGGTATAACCATATGTGTTGTTTCATAACCCACTAAACAACACCTACGAACACATGGTCGCAACACCCCACTGTAGGCATGTAAGCCGATGTAATAGGCATCACAAGGTATTATTGTAGTCCTCACCCCTACTCAGGGGTGTGAGTGTCTGATGCAAACACCAAATGCAGTGCATATGCACAGCTGTTGTCGTAGACAACATGGCCAGCTGTGGACCTTCCCTGCAGCCATCCTGCACATCCCTGGATATTCCCCCTACTAACACCCCCCTTTGTGCCCCATGCACACCATGTACCTATCAGCCCCTGTTCCATTTCTATTAATATCTATGGGTACACGTAGATGACACCCTCTTCCCCCACTATATTGCCAGTATCTGGAACCCCAGCCCACATGTAGTATCACAGCTGTCCCACAGGACACATGTAACTAACACATGAGGGAACACCACAAGCATGCCTGCAGGAGCACAGGCTCACCACCTTGCAAACCCCCCCACCTCACACTCTATACCACTACATCAACTAGTGATACTGACACCTCTTGTCCTGCCTCGCATACAAATCCCAACATCCGACATACCTTCCCTAATGCTCCCCATCCAATTATACCTACAGGCTACTATAGAGTTACAATGCCCCCCCCCACTACCTACCTGCCTACTCCTTAGCTATTCACCTCTACTGTACCACACAGGTATGGAATAACTACACCTACCCCAAATACCTGCATGTAACCTATCCAGACCTGTGAAACAGGAATCCTACCTCACCTTAAACTGACCTTTGTCAACAGTCATACCTGACATGTAAACCTGACCTAAGCATGGATAATACCGACAGTTTAATGTAAACTAAGCATGATTAATGGGGGATGTAGCTATGTTATGTCTGTTACCCTCTATGAATGTGAACACCCCAGTATTAATTGGGATACGTAGCTGGGGTCAATGTAGAGCTCTGCACCCCGGGCCACCACTGACAATGGACAAGCATACAGTCCGACTGTCCCGGTTGACAGATGTGAACAAAATGCACAACGTTGCGTGTGTGCATGCGGGAGCAAGCGGGTGTAAGCCTGTCTGGCCACCAGTATGCGAGTACCACACTGGTGAAGCAATGTAGAGGCTAACTGAGTGCAAGATGCTGCAACCAGAGGTTAGTAATGCTGTGCTTCGTGCAAACAAGCACATACCCGCCTACAAATATTCTACAGTGCCTTAGTCACCCTGTAGCCAACATCTGTTGTTGTGACCATTAACAAAATAATCTGTACTGCCAGGTTTCAAACCCAGACTCTGCACACTATAGTAGACATGAGTTCCACTAAGCCATGGCGGATACACATTCAGCTGCTGTGATCACAAACACATCATCCAGCACAGGCATCCAACAGTATAGGAAATGTATATAATTATGTACATGTATGTGCGTGTGTATGTACAGATATAATATATATATATATATATATATATATAAAGAATGAACATCATGACAATAAAGCATACAAAAAGAATGAGAAGGAAAACAACATCTGCTGTCATCTTATGTCATATCACACTGGGCAGTGGTGAGCAAATCATTGCTTCTCAAACCACAGGCAGGATACTACCAGTGGGAGTAACACTGTCCACCTGCTAAGTCTACCTTACAAACAATTACAGGGTAGTCCCTGGTGGGACTACCCAAAATTGCGGGTTGTTTGGACTTCCGACCATTACACAAGCCAGGGCAGGTATGTTCAAGGACTAAAAGGTTGGGAGAGCCTGATGATACATGGGTTGAGACAACATATGTGTAGGGTCCCTAATGCTGGGGAGAGGGCAATGTGTGGAGGTGTGTTATGGCTGGGATAGCAACTGGAGAATGGATGGTTTGTGTGTATGTGGAACTCAGGTGGGGTGGAGGAACCATGGGTATGAAATATGGATCCAGGCGTGTCAGGGTTGAATGGCCCAGTTCTAATTGGACTGCCTCGTGGATGTCAGCAAGTTCGTTATAAATATATATGCATACACACATACATACATCTATATGTAGAAGTACATTCCCTGTACCACATTCATTCCTTTTGCAGACATAAATAACATGAAAGTGCCCCTACAAACCTCAACAGTAGATATAATAATAGGTTGTGCATAACCATAAATGTAATAGGTTCATAGGTAGGTACTAGGCTATCTGCAGAAGGGCATTTATAAGCCTAGCCAAGGTGTGTCGGCTCATGCCGCCCCATTGATCAATTTACTGGGCCTCTGTCAAGCAGAGCTGTTGAATTGATCCCAGTATGTCCCAATCTTTGACCCCCCCCACCCCCAATTATATTTGGCTTTGGCTAGACTTCTTACATTAAGAGGTTGAGAGGTATGATTTTCATGTATTTTTAGTTGTGTTGTTTGGCTTCTAAGGCTCAAGTCATGACTGAATGGAGTCCTGACTTGTTGAAACAGTCTGCATACTTGGTTAACAGATGTTAAATAAACATTTATTCATAGTCCATTACAGAAATGACGGTGACCCCCTTCTCTGCACTGTGGCTTATATATCCCGACTCAATTTCATGTTAAATGCATGGCCTTTGTAACAGTGCAGGCCTTACTTAGACTGTCATGGAATGCTTGTCATATATATATATATATATATATATATATATATATATATATATATATATATATATATATATATATACACACACACACACACATATATATATATATATATATATATATATATATATATATATATATATATATATATATATATACACTTCTTTGTGACATTTTCATGATTTTGCTGGGATATAAACTTCCAAGGCAAAATAAGCTACTGTTTTGTTTCCGTTGTATATTGCAGTGCTATATTATTAGAGTTACGAGAAAATAGAGGGAAGGGATGAATCTGCAATAATTCAGAATTGTGTATTTAGTTTCAAAGTTAGTGCTGTTCTCAAAAAAATAAAATGTGGGGACTTTTCCATTATGAAATATTTGAATCATTCCTGTGATTTTCTGGCTACGTCAACGCCAATCACTAAACCGGTCTTATTTGTAATATAATGTTGCCGAACTTGTACATCATTGGTTTACATGTGCAATGTGTGCATTATCATATAGTCTTAGTTATTAATTTATTTTAGTGGGTTGTTAACTGAAGTAATAAAGTAATGAAGTATAGAGTCTAATCTTGAAATAAAGACATGTGTGTCTCAAGTAGGACAACCCAAAAATTGGGAATAGTGTCCTATTGGTCACTCATTTCACCAATGTTTGTGGACTAAAAGGTTGGGATGTCTGAAGATACTTGGATTGAGTCAACTTATGGGATGGGTCCAGAGGAGTAGGGAGCGGCCAATGTGTAGTGGTGTGGATACATCGTGTTTCCAACTGGAGAATGGACGACTGATGTGTCAGTGAAGTGTTGGGGTGGGTGTTTGGGGAACTAGGATCCATGGGTATATGGGTATATATGCAAATGAAACAGCAATAGTGTAGTGGTTAGAGCACCTGCCTAACAAACAGGTGTTCCTATTTCAAGTCCCACTGCAGCACATATCATTTTCCATGTGAAATCTGTATATGAACATATTTGTACATCTTTTTGCCATAAAACCTACATAATAACATTTAAATGTGAACTGGAGTACTGCATGAAATGCACGTGAAGTGTCAGTGTCATAATGAATTTAGGCAGTAGTAAGCAGGTTTAAGCATAAATAAGCAGTAGTAAGTGCGTTTAAGTGCATTTACACAGGGTAAGCACTGCTAAAGTCTGGTTACAGTTTCTTATACTCAGTTACTTGCTGAATTGCTTAACTTGTGTAGGCATTGCTTAAATCTGTGCAAACCCATGCAACCTTGCTTACAACTGCTTAAGAGTGCCTCAATCACTCTGTAGTCACTGTCCCTTGTTCTGTTCAGCAACAAAATAAACTGTCTCTCCAAGGATCTAACCCAGGACCCTGCACTCAATACACAAAGTGATTTACCACTAAACCATGGCAGATATACATAACCTAAAGTTTGCACAAACATATACTGCAGCACAATCAGTCAACAGTACAGGTAATGTATTATTATCGCACCACATAACCTGTTAACGCAAGAAGTCTGGACAAAGTATGCCAAACTGTGGGTACAAATAGGGATATATGTCAACTAATGTTCTGTTACACTCAAAATGTTTCTAGTTACACAGTTATATGTATTAGAACACATATGTAGAAGGAGATTAAGTCTGAAACACAAAAGTGCTGCCACTAGTTACTGACTTCAATGCTGCAATCATCCATGACAATTACCAAGTGAATGAG
>NC_056744.1:1606598800-1606608800 GCF_019279795.1 Protopterus annectens | reverse complement strand
CCATACATGTCAGGCAATGCTACCCATTGGCTCTCTTGACAGAAACACTTGCCAATTGGATGGGGAATGGGGAATACACCCTGGTTAGCATGTGTGTGCCACAGCCTGACAGGGGCACAGGGGAATAAAATTAGTGGGTGGTGCATGGCAGGGAATCCCTGTGGCTAGGCTTATGTAGGCCCCAGGACCAATAGAACAGTACTCACCTATGAACCTCTGTGTACCACAGGCAACATCAGCCAGGGCCCAATCATGGTCAATAATGGTCTCTACACTCACCATAGGTACAGTACAATGTCTGTGTGGTTGGTCTAATGGTAATCTACCATTCATACATGCACCACTGATGATGACTTATGTGAATACACATCAACCAGTCACTAAACACATGTCCACACATGATCCAGTAACACACAGAGGCTGTGAGCAGCAACGGAAACACACCTGGCACACAGAGACACATCCTGCAATGGTGTGCCTTTGTGCACACCCATGAGGTATTGTGCACAGTACATGCCAGGGTGCTGAATGGATGCACAGCAATGCTGTGGACATAGGTGCAGTCGGTTCCAGGGGGACCACTATCACCTACAAACAGAAGCCATGCATCACAGCCATGTATAATGGTGGTAACGAGGATTGACTACAGTTGCACTGCATTCTATTCAGCGCCACATGTCCTGCATGCTGACATGTGTGTAATTAAAGGTATGTGTGTGATACTGTACTGCACCATCACCTGCTATTGTGTGTGTTATGGGTTGCGGAAGCTGTCTGTAGGTGCTGTCTGGTGTAGTGTATTGGTTGTCATGTATGTCGACTGCATGTGTGTATGTCTGTGTGTGTGGCCATGTCTGCACACATGTGTTTGCGTGTGTGTGTATTTACTGTTTTGCAGTGTTGTACAGGTCTTACAGTCTGTTCCCTGTTTTCCCCTCACAGGTGGCGAGGTGGGACTGGGTCCCCCCCGCAGGGAATCTGATGTCACTGATACAGACAGTGACCATGAAGATAGGTGTGTTGAGGCAGTGGAAGAATCATCATGGGCTGCAGCTGGGCCACCAGTTGACAACCCACATGTATCCACACCATCCACGCACACAGTCACACTGCCTCTACACACCTCATCACCATTGGCCCTAGCTGAGGGACAGCCTACGGTTGGCATGGGCTAGGACATTGTGGTATCTATGGCACGTGTGTCAGGACACAGCAGCCATAGCCAGATGTCTGGTGGGGTATCACATAGGCAGATGTGCAGGGGTGCTCGTAGGAGCACTGCTGGTCATCATGCACCTGGTAGACGTGCAACCCGTTTCAACCACACGCATGTTCCAGACTGACATGGAGGCACAGGCATGAATGGAACGGTACACCAGGCAGGGTCTAAGGGTGCAGAGGGCTCATCACACCTCTGTAACTGACAGCATCTGTGACCTAGCAGGTGCCATCTGTAATTACACCGAGGTCATGGATAGATGGTGGGGTGAGACATTGGAAATCATCCAAAATGCCATGTCCATGCGTCAGGACAGGGCGGGATGGTTGTGATGGCCACGTGGACGTATGCCAGCAACACCAGCAGCTGGAGGTTGCCGTGGACGTCTGAACAGTCACAACCGCTCCCGTAGTGGCAGTACCAGCCCCAGCACTGTGGGGGGGGGGGCTGTCCACAACCCGTCAGAGCAGACCACATGCACATTGCCCTGGCCAGTCCCAGGAGGGACCTGGATCCAGTGGATGTCTGTTAAACTCGGGGAACAGTACTCCATCTGGCTCTGTACCTGATAGTGCCTGTAGCACCCCTGCCAGGCACAGGTCCTGTGTCCATGGCCAGAGATGGTGAACTGCAAACCCTGCCAGGTACAGTCTGCTGCTGTCCTACAACTCCCTGTATAGGGCAGCCACATGGAGGAACTGTGTGCATGCAGACACACACACACATAAACAACGAACCTAGGGCAACCACATACCTGCACACACAACATCACCAGTGGCCCATAACAATACTTAGCCCCCTCACACACACACACATGTTGTCAATTGTATGGCTCAGCCTAGGCCTCTAGCAAACCAACAACACACCCTGTGCATATGATGATATTTGTGCCACTACCTGACATCCATAACATCGATGCAGGGACAGGCTAGCATGGTTCTGATGCACAGGGTGACTGTACAACAGTGTAGCAATTGAATGATGTGTAACATGTTGTCAGCAGTAAAGTGAAATGCTAATATCTTGGAAGGTGTAGCTGTGCAGCCATGATTCATCCTAGTTTTAATTAACAATGTTATATTGTTCTCACCAGTATCTGTTCAGACTGTGCTGTGTTTGTCCATGTGCCACATGGCTGATGGGTGTAGTGGTGTCAGCAGGCCTTCTACAGTAAACACCAGTAAGCATAGTGGGTGTTACACATGCCATGGCTGAGTACAACACACAGTGCCTTTGGTTAGGATGCAGTACAGGTACAGGACTGTACACATGGAGGTATGTCCCCGTGCAGGTAACACATCTGTTGCACATGTAATCCCACCAAGACAGCATAGGCACAACCACACAGTGGTATATATGCGGTCTGCAATGTGGATGGCATTGAACATGCTAACAGTAGGGTGTGTGTCTCTCTCCCCACTCTACTGTGATCCTCACCTAAGTAACATGTGCCAATGCCAGCAGCATAGCCCTACCCTTAGGAGGGTGTGAGGCGCTCAACTACTGTGAATGGTGTAGACAACAACTAACAACCTGATTACATACACTGTACAGTATTACAGACAGCTATGTGGGGGGATAGATGCAACAGTAACTGCAATTATGGCAGTCATGTCCACAACAGCCACACCCAGTGAGTTATAGCAACCCCAGTAGTGCTGCACACCTCAACAGTGTGGAGGAGGGCATTGTCACATCTATGACCTGTGAAGGACTGTATGCCCATGGGATGGTGCCTGTGGTATGTTGGCATATGCCAAGCAGTCCTGGTGGAAACATCCTGTGAACGGAGGTAGATCCCATAACAACTACACACATTCCTACAAGTGGGATGGTGTACAAAAGCCTGCTATGATGTACATAGGCATTGTGCACCTCCTAACCCTCATGTACACCTGTCATGATTGGGTTGAGGAGTTATACCGGGTTCAGGTTGTATTCTCTGCCTTTGACAAGTCAACATTGGCAGGGTCCTGTGTGTTGAGATAACCAGTGACATTGGCCATGGGTTCATTGTTGGTATGTTCCATGTCCCTGCAGATCACTGTCATCAGGCTACCGAGTTGTAGTTCCCAGCTGACATGGCGGGTTTGTGGATGTCCTTGCCAACATTGGTGAAACCATTGTCAGGTGTAGGGCTATTGGATTTTATGAGGGATTCCAGCTACTTACTGCACCTGCCCATGGGGTTCCCCCAACCATGACATGTCACTTGACTGTACTGCATGATATGTTAGTAATGCCAGCCTTATATCCTACAGGTGGGATGTAGTACTGTTAACATGTACTGCCCTTGTCATGTAGGGTCCTGCTTATGGGATCTGCTAAGTTTGGTACTGTATTGCAGGCCAGATGTCTTTGGCTGGGGGGGGATACCTATCCATGCCAGATGTATGTTGTTTGGGTCTCTCAAACCCATCAGTGATGCATGTGGACATATATGTTGTGGTTACGTTCCCAGTTCCATCTACAGGTGTATGTCCATATATGCCTATATTGATATATATGTGTTCGCCTTTGACAGGGGGACAATCATTCCTTTGATCTGCACTTTCTGCAAACAGAAAGAACTAACCCATCATTTCTTACTGCACCACAGTTAAGAGAACTGCAGTTCTACAGGCACCTTCGCTGACACTCGAACTGCAAGTTGGAATACATATCGTACTGGTGGGGGGCATGACTCTCTGAACCCTGCTTGGGGGGCTGGGCCCCCCCAAAACCCCCCTACTTCTAGTGTGCACTACAGTGGGGATAGGTAATTATTCCCCATCCCCACTATAGTGGCATCCGCAACCAAATTGCCTAATCTGCAATGAGCGAATGCATACTGACATTTGCACATTGCACATTCTATGCATGTATTGCAGGATTGCGCAATGTTGAGAACATACTTTAGGCCTACCAGCCTCCAGACACATGGACTTCTCCCTTTGAAAGGTGAGCCATATATATGCATTCCTAGTGCTGTCTATATGTGGACATGTGGATATATACATATATATTGTTGGCTGTATGCGTATCTATGTATATCTGTATGTATTGGCTTTTATATATATATATATATATATATATATATATATATATATATATATATATATATATATATATATATATGTGTGTGTGTGTGTGTGTGTATATAGATATGTCTATACCTATATCTACATATATAGATATGTTATAGCCATTCAGTGATGAATATATATACACACACAAATACATCTACATGGTGGAATACATTCTCTGTAGTGTTGCATACCTGGGCTGGATGATATGTATGTGGACACATCATGATTATTATGGCTTAGTGGTAAATCACTTTGTGTATGATGTGCAGGGTCCTGGTTAAGAGCCTTGCATGACCTGTTTGTTTTGTTGCTGGGCAGAACACACAAACCTGCTTACAACTGCTTTACAGTGCCTTAATCACTCTCTATCCAACGGGATGTGTTCTGGCCAGCAACAAATTGATCAACTCTGGCAAGGCTCAAACCAAGGACCCTGCGCACCCTAGACAAACCGATGTACCACTAAACCATGACAGGTACAAAGATACTCAATGTTTCAGAAACATATCAGCCAGTCCTGTCATCAAGGGAGCCCGCAGGATTTTTTGCAGGGGGGTGCAAACCCAAGCCCCGCCCACACTGCCCCACCCCTATGCTGCCCCGCCCACTCACTCCCCCCCACCCACGCAGCCATTCCAGTGTCCCATTACTTGGCTATTTCTCCCCATTTTATAGAAATTGTTCAAATCTGTGTGCATACTTGTTTTATGCTTTACTTTTACAATGACTACAGTTATACAGACTTGTCCAATAAAAATAAAAACTACCAAGGTTATTATCTACATATATTTGAGCCTGATAGATGTAATAAAATAACCTCCTCAGGGTTAGCGCGCTGGATTCTTTTACAGCAGTAAATCCTTTCACACAGCAATTTCTGTCCAACTGGCCTAACCTCATAGAAAACGCTGGATTCAATTAAAACAACCTCTAAAGCAATAATAGAAAGTGCTTGATAATGCCAGCATAAGGCAAGTCAATACTTACTCTACTACCTATTGCCTGCCTTCGGTCAGTGTGGGGTGGGTGTAACCCCGCTCCACTCAGGCTTGCTTTGCGCCCCACCCTGCCCCCATATCCCACCTGCCCCCAGCACTCCTACTTTTATACCTATCTACCACGCCCCCTCCATTATCTCTAACCAATCAAATGACTCTGCTTTTTCTTCCCAACCCACTCCCAGTACTACTACCTACTTTCTCATTATATAGCCACCTACCAGCACCTAATAATTATGCAGTCACCCCGACCACTGATCTCAAAGCAAACCCTAAAAATGGTACCTCTTGCCCTATCAGTCTTTATTATATTATATCTGCTAACTAAATATGAGGACCAGTCATACCCAGGATCTTATTATCCTAGGTAATAAACCAGTACTCCCTCAACCCCACTCATTACTACTCACTCTATTCACTACCAAATCATTAAACCACTGTACCCCAATCACCACTTCTCCTATAAACCAAAAACAAACCACCCCAAATCCAAATATGCTGAAAAACTGATATTCAAACTTATGAAACTACTTGAATACCTAAGAAAAAATATTACTATAGATGGAGATATCCACCCAAACCCGGGCCCCCCACCAATTGCAAATTTTTATAACCCATCTCTATTTCATAGATCTCCCAACTCCCTCCTAATCTGCCACCTAAATATTAGGAGCCTAAACAATAAAATTCACAATCTACATGCTCTCTTAGGAACCTACCTCCCCGACATTATGTGCCTGACAGAAACCTGGCTTAAACCAGTGACCAATGATAATGAAATCATTCCAGCTGGCTTCAACATATTTAGGACTGACCGCACTAAAAAAGGGGGTGGTATTGCGTCCTCTTTAAAAGTCATCTTAACATTACTTGGAACCCCACCCAACCACCTCGGATCTCTAATGCAGAATTAATTGTCCTAAAATTACAACTGAATAAGGATAAAAGCATAAACCTAATTGTCGTCTATATCCCCCCTGGAAATAACACCCACACACTCGAGAATATTTTAAACTGGCTTGAGAATAACTACCCCCAAGAAACCATAATTTTGGGTGACGTCAATATTGACTGGAATCAATGTTTCTCAGAAACAAACCCTACCCACATAAATCTCCATGGTTTCTCACAGATATAACCTCCCCCACCAGAATTGGGAACACCAAACAAAAGAAAGTATCCTAGACTGGATACTCACTAACAAGCAACCCCACATGTACATGCCTGGGACCCTTCAAATGACCTTAGTGATCATCTCATCACCTACCTATGGAAAAGCAAAACAGGGAGCTTCAAATCACCCACGTACAGGTCAGTCAAGAATACCAAATACTTTGACCTTGCTAAATTCCAACTAGAGCTGCAGTCCTGTAACTGGTCACCTCTTAAATACCCCCCTAGAAGAAGCCGTTACAAATTTTAACTCCACGTTTTTAAAAATACTAGGCAGTCATGCCCCCAAATGACTAATCAAAGCCAAAACCAAATAGCACCCTGGCTAACAAAAGACTCTACAACCAAAATCAAACTTAGGAACAAAGCCTGGGACAAATGGCATGCCACCAAAGCATCCCTAGACCGCATCAAGTACCAACAACTAAGAAATGAGACAAAAACATCCATTTTACTAGACAAAAAAAACTACTATTATCAACTAAAACATAAAAACCAAAATAATCCCCAAAAGTTCTGGGCGGGTCTCAATAATCTCCTCCATCCAGGCAAGTCTTCCACTCCTACTCCAGAGAACCTATGTGATAAGAACCCAGAAGAAGTTGCCACAACCTTTAACACTTTCTTCATCAATGTCATCAAATCCCTAGCTGACCAACAGCCTGCCACAAATCCCCCTATAATAAATTCCATCCTGAAAAATAAGCCCTCCTTTAATCTTCAACCAGTTCCCACTTCCTTCATTCGATCCTTGCTAAAGAAATTAAAACGAACCACCCTCGCCGCAGACCTACTTCCAGCCGAATACTTACGAAAAGCTGCAGAGGTTATAGCCTACCCCATCTCTATCTTAATTAACCTTTCCATAACAGAATCCACTATCCCCTCTATATGGAAAATATCCCATGTAATCCCTCTCCACAAAGGTGGCTCATCCACTGACCTGTCAAATTACAGACCTATTGCCATAGTGTCACCACTTGCCAAAATCATGGAAAAATGTGTACACAAAATTTGTACACTACCTTATTGAGAGCAATCTGTTAACCAGTTCACAACATGGTTTCAGACCCAAGCATAGTACTACTACCGCCCTCCTCTCTTTCACAGACACTATCAATCAAAACAGGAATGACAAAAAGATATCATCTGCACTCTTTCTGGATCTATTAAAGGCCTTCGACATGGTCAACCACCAACTACTACTCAACACCCTAAAAACTCTCTACCTAGCTAACAAAACTCTGGATTGGTTCTATGCCTATCTCTCGGATAGGAACCAAGCTGTACTCTGGAATAATAAACTCTCCACCCTCTTACCTAATTCCATAGGGGTTCCCCAAGGCTCCATTCTAGGACCACTTCTTTTCTATTTTTATTAATGATCTCCACAAAATTATCCCTGAGACCTCCTGTATCCAATATGCCGACAACTCAACACTCATTTGCTCGGACAAGTCACCAGTTGATCTACTAACTAAAACCCAAAACTGTTTCACCGCAGTAGAAGAATGGTTGTTGGGTCGCCATTTGATCCTCAATCCAAAGAAAACCAAGCTGCTACTCTTCCATCCTACCCATAAACCTACCCACTTCCCCTTTACTGTACAATCCAAGAACGGGACTATTATCTCCCCTGACAAAAACACCAAACTACTAGGTGTTACCATCGATAACAAACTTAGATTTGATTTGCATATCAAACTTTTAAAATAGTCAATAAAAAACTGGGGTCGTTATATAGCATAAAGTCCTTTCTGACTCCCATGGCAAAAGTGGCCATTGCCCGATCACATCTTCTCTCCACCCTCTTATATGCATCCTACATGAACTCCAAGAGGAACTAATCCCTCAAATAAAACAGCTATACAATCTCAGCCTCACTACAGGATATGTGCCCACAGAATGGCGTACAGCAACAGTGGTCCCACTCCACAAAGTTGGAGCCTCTACGGACCCTGGAAACTATCGCCCCATAAGCCTGACTAGCTTAGTCTGCAAGGCTATGGAGAGGATCATCATGGAGCTCATAAACAAAGACATTGGGGACCTACAGACACTAGATCCTACCCAATTCGGCTTTGTCAAGGGCAACTCAGAATGCTTCAGCAACCTGGTAACAGGAGTAATGTTTTTTTAAAAAGTCAAGATGACAACATCCTGGTAAGACTCCTTCATTAGGAACTCAAAAGTAAGTTCCAACCTGTTTACACCAGTGAAAATTCCATGAGAAACTACATCATAGATTAAGAAACGGGGTATACTGTGATGCCATCTACAGTATTGTCTCTGAATGATAAAATCATCAAAGTGTCAACAGAAAATGACCATTATGTGAATAACTACAACAATAGGTAGTGTCGGTTCCATCTGGGGGCCATTACACAGTACAGCTTGTTTAAGAGGGTAGGAAGGATAACCTTATTAAACATCTTATAAGAGGACTACAACATACATAAACTTAGTTTTGATCTGACTCATAAGTTGTCTTTATAATGCATAATTCATTACATTTACAAAAACGTTCAACTGCTCTCTCTGACCAATCTGCTAGACTGTAGATGCAATCATTTTAGAATGCTTTTCAATACACTTTAGAAGGTTCTTCTAGATTGCAAAAGTAATAGTTTTAAAACCAGAAACACACAGACAAGTTATATTCATGTTGGTGCCAGCAAGCAAGAATGAAACCATAAATCCAATAGCTGCTGTAAGGGGGAAAACAGTGAACAATACACATGGTTTTACTGTGTACATTTGTTATAGGGAGGCTAACACAATCCTCTGATAAATATAATCTACTTCTGGGAGATATGAATTCTAATCTAGTTCTGAGTGAAGATAGTCACTCACCCCCATGCCCAAAATACAGGATCACAAATCACTGTTCAAAACAGACTACTACAATTTTGTTTTCCTTTGCTGGATAGGCAATCAGTGACTTCCTCTCAGACAAGAACAATCACAAGCATGTATACAATCTTCCAAAGCCAAGATACCAGCATTCCAGACTAAAATTTTAGAAAATGTTGTTGGCTTTGTAAACTGAAGCTTACTCAGGCACAACCTAGTCACAAAGCATGATATGATCAGCACATCCACTGCAGACATAGCAGCATAAATGGAAAAAAATAAATTGGAAATGCTGTGCAATCCTAGCTGCCATATCAGTAATAAAATGTGACACTAATTGCTGAATCACTCACAGCTATAGCTCTATCAATGTGATTTCTCAGTCTGACTGTAACACTTAAAGTTACCTCAAAACAAGTGTTATAGAAACTTGTCTTAAAGAGGAAGCAGTCTGGCATTAATAATGCAAAGATTCATTACTCACTTACGCTGAAAGTGTCCCATCTTCCTTTCGTTTCTTCCCGGCTTGAATCCGTCCGCTTCAGTTCCCGCTCTTGGTCCCATTTTCCACTTGCGAATCCAAAACCATCCGTCCATGTGAGTTCCGCTTGCAAAACTTCAAAATATCTGGCGATGATGTCAGCATCATGACTGTTCTTCTTAAAGAAGAATGCATGATGTCAGCACGG